>NW_015161461.1:292060-292506 GCF_001447785.1 Gekko japonicus | reverse complement strand
GGGCTTCGTCATGTGCCCCCCCCCCCCCCCGTACCTCACTCGGGGGAACTGCGATCCCCCACGATCCCCCCCCCGAAATGACCTCTGCCTTAAACTGAGAAACCAAATGGTTTGGTTTTGCCAGATCACCGTCAGCATACCCAAGGGGTCAAAAGGAGGTGGATGATTTTCTCACCAGTGCGGACGGTATCAGAAGCATATGATGACTGGAATGCTGCAGCAAATTACTCATTTGTGCATGATTTTTATAGCCAGGGTAGAGCGGGGGGGGGGGGCATCCTGTACTTGTTCTTCAAGATGTTTAAATAAAATCTGTCAGGTATGAGGCAGGTCCTGAAAAAATAATGGTGATACATGTAGATTTGAAAATCATAAGACTTGAAAAATGTTTGGCATTTGGTCCTTCCTTCCTTCCTTCCTTCCTTCCTTCCTTCCTTCCTTCCTTC
>NW_015161461.1:277265-291932 GCF_001447785.1 Gekko japonicus | reverse complement strand
TACTATGATTTGAAAGCACATTTCCCAAAGGAAGGATCTCTAGAAACCAGAGGGCTAAAAGCATATTTTTAATACAAGGAAGACAACACTCTCTCAGACTCCTTAATAGGAGCCTGGCCTGCCTTTCTTCTAACATAATACTTGGCTGTGCCTTCTGAATAACAGAGAGCTAGCAATAGATTTGCTTGATTCAGTATTAAGCAGATCTCCCCTGATATAGCAGGATAATTTGCACTTTCTCTCAAGTGACAGCTGTGGTTTACGCCTCCAGTGCTTTACTACAGAACTTTTTCCTCCAATGGAGTAAACTAAGAAGAAGAGAAGAGATTGGCTTTATTCACTACCCGAAGGAGTCTCAGAGTGGCTTTCAATATCCTTTCCCTTCCCCTCCCCACAACAGACACACTGTGAGGTAGGTGGGGCCAAGAGAGCTCTTTCGAGGACTGCTGTTGAGATAACAGCTCTGAGAGAACATGTGACTGACCCAAGGTTATGCCAGCAGCTACACATGGAGGAGTGGGCAATCAAGCCATGTTCTCCCAAATCAGAGTTCGTGCTCCTAAGCACTACACTAAACTGGCTCTCCTTATCACTACACCAAACTAGAGCCTTAGGGGAAGGAGTGAGATGAATCCTCCCTACCACAGCCATTGAAAGAAGGGAGCTCTTCTGTTTTAGAAGCAGCATGCTTAAGGGCGCATGCGGCTGAGTCAGGCCCTTGGCCTGTCAAGGTCAGTCTTGTCTACTCTGGCTGGCAGAGGCTGTCCAAGGTCTCTCACCTCTCCTACCCCCTGACCCTTTAGACTGGAAATGCTGGGGACTGAACCTGGGGTGCTTCCAGAAAGGGTTGGCAGCTCTGGGTTGGGAAGTGCCTGGAGATCTTGGGGGTGGAGCCAGAGGAGGGTGGGGTTTGGGGAGAGGAGGGGCTTCAACGGGGTGTAATGCCTCAGGGTCCGCCTTCCAAAGTTCTCCATGAACTGATCTCTGTCACCTGGAGATCAGTTGTAACAGCGGGAGATCTCCAGCCACCACCTGGAGGTTGAAAGAAAGCAAAACAGCCGTGATGTCTTATGCCAGAAAAAAGTTCTTCACAGACGTATAAGTTCTTCACTTATAAGTCTGTGAAGAACTTTTTTTCTGGCATAATACATCACGGTTGTTTGGTTTTCCTTCAGCTTCCATCCCGGGATATCTCTCTTTGGTTTGCACCACCTGGAGGTTGGCAACACTACACAAAGAAGGAATGTTCTCTGATGTTCTTGTCTCCGGTACTACTGCCATTTGTGTTGCTAGTGGAGATTCTGGAGGATAAAGTGCCCTGTGCATGGTTTTTCTTCATTTTCTCTGGGAATTGTCCTTCCACACAGATCGGCATCTATTCCGTGTCTGGTCTTCAGGGCCTCTGTTGCCATGGCTGAAATGCTGACCTTTTATCTTCCATATGCAGAACAAATGCCATACCACTGAGCCATGACCCCGTCTCTGCGCCTGAAGGCATCCGCAGTGTCTTTGCCATATAGTAACAGGGACTATCGGACATGAAGTAAATTTCCCAAGACCATCATCTTGTCTGTCTGTGACAGGTTCAAGAAGAGAGGCCCGTGTAGTATAATTGTTGGACTAGAATCTCAGAGAGCCGGGTCTGAATCGTCACTCTCCCATGGCAGCTTGCTGGGTGGCCTTGGGCTGGTCACTCTCTCTGTGCTTTACCTACCTCACAGGGTTGTTGGAGGATAAAATGGAAGAGTAGAGAAGAATGTGCACCACCATGAGCTCACGGGACAGAAATGATGAGTGGAGAATGATGAAGATTGGATTTATACCCCACCCTTCACTACCTGAAGGAGTCTCGGAGTGGCTTACAAACCCCTCCCCTTCCCCTCCCCACAACAGACACCCTGTGAGGTAGGTGGGGCTGAAAGAGCTCTGACAGAACTGCTCTTGAGAGAACAGCTTTGAGAGAACTTGTAACTGACCCAAGGTCACGCCAGCAGCTGCATGTGAAGGAGGGGGGGAATCAAACCCAGTTCTCCCAGATTAGGGTCCGCACTCTTAACCACTACTCCAAACTGGCTAGAGGATTAGGGCCACCTTTCCACCGTTATCGTAGTAGCAGAGGATGTCAAAGACTGATGGGGTGCTGCAGGCCTGCTTCCTGCCTGTGGATTTACTGGTGCTGTTGGTCCTATTCTCTTCACATTGCCTCCCTCCCTCTGTTGCTTGTGGCACGCTGTTGTGCCTCCTTCTTTCCTCAGACCTTTTTCCTAGCTGTTCCTCGAGTAGAATTCTAAGAGAGAAAGGCCGAGAAGCAGGGGTCATTTCGTAGAAAAAGAGCTAGGGGGACTCATTAGCATAACTCATTAGCATATGCCACACCCCCTGACATCAGGGGCCCGGCGGTGGACCTGCAAGGTCGGCGGGAGTGCGAGGAAGCCCCGCCAAGGCCCTCCCTGGCTCCAGGCAGGCAGGGGTGCAATCCCCTTCCCTTCCCCTCTCCACAACAGACACCCTGTGAGGTAGGTGGGGCTGAAAGAGCTCTGACAGAACTGCCCTTCAGAGAACAGCTTTGAGAGAACTTGTAACTGACCCAAGGTCACGCCAGCAGCTGCATGTGAAGGAGGGGGGGAATCAAACCCAGTTCTCCCAGATTAGAGTCCGCACTCTTAACCACTACTCCAAACTGGCTAGAGGATTAGGGCCACCTTTCCACCATTATCATAGTAGCAGAGGATGTCAAAGACTGATGGGGTGCTGCAGGCCTGCTTCCTGCCTGTGGATTTACTGGAGCTGTTGATCCAATTCTCTTCACATTGCCTCCCTCTGTTGCTTGTGGCATGCTTTTGTGCCTCCTCCTTTCCTCAGACCTTTTTCGTAGCTGTTCCTCGAGTAGAATTCTAAAAGAGAAAGGCCGAGAAGCACCTGAAATACGAGAGAGCCAGTCAGTTATAGTGGTTAAGAGCAGTGGACTCTGATCTAGAGGACTGGGCTTGATTTCCCACTCCTCCTCCACATGACCTCAGGCCAGTCAGAGTTCCCTCAGAACTCTCTCAGCCCCACCTGCCTCACAAGGTGCCTCTTGTGGGGATGGGAAGGGAATGTGATTGTAAGCCGTTTTGAGACTCCTTAAAGCAGGGTATAATAGCCTACTCTTCCTTTCTTAAGTAACAAGCTCAGACTGGAGCATTCAGGCATTACAACAAACCACAGTTAACAAGCCTGATATATAAACCACAGTTTTAGAATCCCGGTTTAGCACCCACCAGTGAGCTGTGGTTTGCTAGGTAGCCTGTATTCAGGCATTGCAGAATTTAATCAAATCTTGTTTTATAAACTGCTTTTTAAAATTGGGATCTCTGAATGCAGCCGAGCAAGTCCAATTGAACCATTAAGTACTACAACAGACTTGCAGAGTATCTCTGCCTCATCTACCCTTCAGAGGGAAGCCAGCAGACATTTTTAAAAGGCAGAGCAATGAAAACCAGCCAGTGGCCATCACAACAAAGCCAGGATGCCACAGTGGGGGTCCCCCAGAATTACAGCTCATCTCCAGGCTGCAGGGATCAGTTCCCTTGGAGAAAATGGATCCTTTGGAGGGCCGACGTTATGGCATTGCATCCCACTGAGAGCCGTTTGGTGTAGTGGTTAAGAGCGTGGACTCTAATCTGGGAGAACCAGGTTCGATTCCCCAGTCCTCCACATGCAGCTGCTGGAGTGACCTTGGGTCAGTCACAAGTTCTCTCAGAACTGTTCTCTCAAGAGCTCTCTCAGCCCCACCACCCTCACAGGGTGTCATGGGGAGAGGAAGGGAAGGAGACTGTAAGCCACTCTGAGGCTCCAAGTGGAGGGCAGGGTATAAATCCAAGTCTCCTCATCCTCCTCCTCCTCTTCAGCAGTTTCCCAACCTGGATTTGGTGACCCTACCCATCTGTCCCCGACAGGTGGCCCGGGGGGGGGGGAGGACCTGGGGACTGTATCACAAAGTTTCTGTCAGTGCTATCCCAGGCAGTTGTACAAAATTAGAGTCCAGTTGGCACCTTCTCGGTTCATTGACTTAAAGCAATTAGAAGGGGATAACTCTTCTGAGCAGGGCTTTTTTTGTAGAAAAAGCCCAGCAGGAACTCATTAGCATAATAGGCCACACCCAACAGCAGAAACTCATTAGCATATTAGGCCACACCCCTGACAGCACCGCTCATTAGCACATTAGGCCACACCCCCATGTTACCAGAAGTGTGGTCATCCAGCCCAAAAATAGCCCTGCTTCTGAGGATTGCTCAACAGGTCTGCCCTGCCCTTGGTTCCTTTAAGCTGGAAGCCTACAGAGGAGTTTGGAACCTGGCCAGGTTCTGAAAGGCAGATTCAGCTTCCTCAATCCTCACTTGAAGAATCTGAGTCTCCCTCCCCCCCCCCCCCCCCTCTGCCGCCGCCTGAAGCACAGTCAGAGTCTGGTTCTCCATGGACTCCTCTTCTCCAGGGAGCGCTTTCAAAAATGTTCTCTTTCAGACTGCGTCTCAAGCCAGTCCAGAGGCTGAGTCCCTGAGGCAATCTCCGGCTGACCCACATCCATGCCGCCGCCTCGTAATCACACTGTCTGAGGCCTGGGATGGGATCAGCCATTTTGACATGCTAGTCCTGGGGAGGGGCTGGATTCGGTCTCCCCCACCCCACCCCAGCAAGAAGCAATTGGCACCATCAAAGCTGACAGCGCCAATCATGCAGTCAAGGGTGAAAAGACATTTCCCAACGAGAATCCATTTGCACATTCAGTTCCTGGCTCAGCGGTCGCCTACAGGAGCCGAAAATCGGTTATTTTAATCTGAAGAAAAAGCGGCTTCTCTGTAAAGAAATCCCATCATTGCTGATGTACACAGATCCCTTCATATTACTGCAGTACCTACCTGCCTGCTTTATTCAATCAACACGGCCCGCTTCCATTGCCTTACCTTGGTTCTTCCATATAATTTTTGCAGAATTACAAATCGGAAGGTGATGGAGGCCTTGCCGTTACCCTCCACCATTTATTCCCTTCTGATTAAAAACGATTTGATCTTTTGTTTTAAATCTTGGGAGAGACTTCGCATGCTTCTGGGACGTGCCAGGCTGGCACTAATCTCTCTGTGTGCTGCATCCCCCCCCCTCCCCTTCTCATGCGCAAAAAAAAGCTACTGCATCTGAATCCCTTGCACTATACTTTCCTAACACAGATATTTGGCTCAAATTAATTTATTACGCAAAGCCACCAAAGTTCAATGCATTACAAGAGGGTTTTTAAAAATATATATGCTGGACATTTTCTTCCCCTGTTGCTCAAGATAGGTCAGATGATGCCTTCCACCCCAATCTCATAGAACTGCTTTAGTCAGTAAAGTGCATGAAGGACAGAGTCACAAATCCAGCTAACAGTGCAGTCCTAACACCTGGCGGAACCCTCTGCCAAGTGACATCAGGGCCCTGTGAGATCATCTGCCGTTCCGCAGGGCTCATAAGGCAGAGATGGTTCCACCAGGCTTTTGGTTGAGGGCAGCAACGGTTTCCTCATTGGCTGGCACCCATCCTTCTCCCCCCCCACCCCATTTTGCTCTGAGTTCCCTTTCCCCCTGCCCAGAAAATTAGCCAGTAGTCCAGAATTCGGATAAAGAAATTATAGGACGCCATCTTGGATCTTTTTTTCTGGATTAAAATTTTTATTATGTTGTATATTGAATTTCAATGTTTTATATATTTTTACAGTATTTTGCCCTTTTGTACGTCATCCAGAGCCCGGCGAAAGCTGGGATAGGGCGATTAATAAATCAAATCCTTCTTCAGCTTCTGCTGCTTCTTTTGCTGCTGCTGCTTCTTTGGCTTCCTCTTTTGCTGCTGCTTCTGCTTCTTTTGCTGTTGCTTCTGCTTCTTCTAAACCCACTGGTTTCATTGGACTTAGAACAGTGTAACTCTGCCTAGGATTGTTCTGCGAGGAGCAGCATCCTGTGTTTCCCTCGCCGCCTCCTTCGTTCCTGTGAACCACCAGCAATGTTGTTGGCTGTATCTCCGGCGGGGCTGGAATACAATGCATGGTCAGCCCCAGATCCTCTCCCTTTGCTCCTCCCAAAGCTTTATGCCAGTTTGGTGTACTGGTTAAGTGTGCGGACTCTAATCTGGGAGAACCGGGTTTGATTCCCCACTCCTCCACTTGCACCTGCTGATATGACCTTGGGTCAATCGCAAGCTCTGGCACAGCTGTCCTTGAAAAAGAGCAGTTTGTGTCAGAGTTCTCTCAGCCTTGCATGCTTTATGTCATTTGGGTTGATCCTAATAAGAGGTATTACATGCAATGTGCTTTGTCTTTTGGATTTGGGACCGGAATGGCCGTAAACAACTATATTTGGAGGGCCATCTCAGCCGTGGAACAAAAGAGTGAGGTGGCCCATCTTGCCACTTTTGGGACACCTGCAGCAGAATTCGTTCTTTTTTAGCATCCCCCAGTACAACATTAGAAAAGGCTGTAAATGGAGATTGAATCCATTCTTCTATGATCACATCTCCCAAACAATGACCGTGTAATCTAGATGTGCCTGGCGCAAGAGGGAGCAGGTGTGGAACCACCTGAAGACACGGAGTGTGAAACCCAAAGCGTAGCCCAGACAGCTGAGTGAGAAAGGCTTTCTGAATGCAACAAAGGAAGGGATGTGAAGGAGGGGCCCCAACTCTCCTGCCTCTGCTTTGTACACACAAGTTCCCAGGTGCAGACCTTGGGCTTGCATCCCCACTTGAAGGACTTTGGACAGCAGGTGCTGGAGAAGAATCTTCTCTGCCTGAGTTCTGGAAAGGCACGGCCATATATTGTGAATGGGTGGGCGGATGATATTGTATTGTGGTAACTTGCCCTGTGGTCCGACTTGAGATAATGCGACTTCCTATGATTGTTACAAAAAAAAAAAAAGATCTCCCAACCAGTCTGACTAGAGTTCTCTGCCACCCGCCACATCATTAGGTGGCTTTGATCCTTTGTGTAATTATTTCTATTGTAGATGATTTCAAAGACCTAGCCCATGGTCACAGGGATTTCCGATTGCCAATGCTTTTTTTTTAATGCAATTGTAAGTTTGAGAGTAGCTTTTAGGTTGATTCTTTTTATTATGAAACCTTTTTTTTCCCCTTCTTCCATTTGATTTCTACCCCGCCTGAGCTTCACGGTAACAATAATGTGACATCAAGAATATCAAGAGAGCTCGAATGGTTAGAGTGTGGGACCGGGATCTCTGGTAGAGCTTTGGAACCATGTGGAGCAACTTTCTCATGGTAACATACATATGAATGAGAAACAAAACCAAACCAGGAATGGGTGGAAGCTCTGATTTTGTTCTGGCTAGGGTTCCCAGCTCTGGGTTGGGAAGTCACTGGAGATTTTGGGGGTGGAGCCTGGGGAGGGTGGAGTTTGGAGAGGGGAGGGACCTATGTGGGGTATAAGGCTCTAGAGTCCACCTTCCAAAGGTGCCATTTTCACCAGGAGAGCTGGTCTCTATAGCCTTGAGGTCAGATATAATACCAGATCTCCAGCCACTACCTGGAAGTTGGCAACCCTACTTCTGGCAGGCCAATATTGCCATAGAAAGGAGGAAGAAGAAGAAGCAGAGATTGGATTTATACCCCGCCCTTCACTACCCAGAGGAGTCTCAGAGCGGCTTACAAACTCCTTTCCCTTCCCCTCCCCACAAGAGACACCCTGTGAGGTAAAAGAAGGAGAAGAGATTGGATTTATACCCCGCCCTTCACTACCCGAAGGTGTCTCAGAGCGGCTTACAAACTCCTTTCCCTTCCCCTCCCCACAACAGACACCCTGTGAGGTAGGTGGGGCTCAGAGAGCTCTTGACAGAAACTGCTCTTTTTCAAGAACAGCTCTGACAGAACTATGGCTTGCCCAAGGTCATCCAGCAGGTGCAAGTGGAGGAATGGGGAATCAAACCCTGTTCTCCCAGATTAGTGTACGCACACTTAACCACTACACCTAACTGGCTCACACCACTACATCACTACACCAAACTGGCTTTCACCACTATACCAAACAAGCATGTCATTCACTCCACCCATGTACTTCCTTCACATATGTGTTACAATACTGGTAACGGGACATCGGGGTGTATGTGTGTGTGAGAGTGAAATGAAGGACTCCAGGGAACTTCACTCTGCCATAAGGCTTCTTTGTTGATTTTGTATCAGTCCAGTGTTTGAATGACAGGGGGCATAATTTGCCTTCCCTATCACTGTTCAAGGTGCCCCCAGGCTGGATTTTTTTTGCACCCCACCTTTCTGGGTTTAGCTTAGGAAAGCTGTCTGGTTTGCTGATCTGTAATGCTTTGTTCACTCTATCAACATTCGCTCATGGTATTTGCTGCTTGCTCCTGTCTCCGTATAGTACGTGGTTTGATCCGATACTCCCTCATGTCAGTCAGTCTCTCTTGTCACACCCTGAAAGTCTGGTCTGAGGTCGCTTTCCACTCCCTGTGTGTTGTAAAACTTCTCTGCTATGTTGTGGTCTGAAAGACATACACGCTCACACACACTCAGCCGAATACACCTCACAGGGTTGTTGTGGGGATAAAATGGAGGAGAGGTATAACCCTCTTTAGATTCCCACTGGGGAGAACAGCAGGGTATGAATGAAGTAATTAAAAGTAAATGAAGCAAGTAAATAGGGTTGTTGCTGCAGGTAAATGTGTCCATACTTTTTGTGTAATGTGTACAACACCTTGTAGCAACAGAGCTTTGGGGTGTGGCTCGCGAAGACCAGGGGAAGGGCTAAAATGAAAAGGAGTCAAGGAATCAGGCTTTCATTAAGGCCTCCCGTGCGCCTTGGTGTTTAGTCATGCTGGCCAGATGACCACGGAAACGTCTTCGGACAGCGCTGGCTCTTCGGCTTTGAAACGGAGAATAGCACCGCAACCCTAGAGTCGGATTCGACTGGCTTTCGAGCAAGGGAACCTTTACCTTTACCATTTCACCCATACTTTGAGAATTTCTCAGCTTCCCGCATCTGGGACATTGTGAGGACAAAATGGAGGCTGTGTGCTTCCCTAAACTTCTTGGTAGAAGGTCAGGATTGTGATGGTGATGATGAATCAGCCCTTGGCAAGAACCTGGCACCTCACTGAATGAGGGCGAGTAAGATCGCCCCCCCGTCCGTTCACCGTTTGCCATTTCATTATATTTGACATCCTCTTTGCTTCCGTAATGCGTATCGGTCTCGAACAAGCACAGGCCGTCTCCAGGTTTCCCCATCAAAACAGGGCTTCACTTCAACATGAAAGCAGGTGACTGTAGTAGACTGCCTCAAAGTCTTAAAAGCTGGAGCCCTGCGGGCGTATGGATGTGGTTCCCTTTGTACAAACGTACACAGAACAGAACTACAGAAAATGTTTGTAGAAGCCCCTGTGAAGTGGCACTTCTGGGCTTCACGATGCTCTGTTCTCTCAAAGGACGTGCTGCGCCATCAAAGGCACCCTTTGATTTTGGCATATCAATGGCTTCGCTTGTATTTCGCCTGCTGTCACAACAGTAGCGGCTGGAGTGTCTTGCTTTAGCTCCGTTCCAAAGGAAATATGTCAGCTTCTGAGATCCCGTTGTAATTTATGGCCACGGTCATCATGTGCCCATGAATGAGATCCAGACAACTTGAACTTGAGCACCAAGTTGTTACGTGATTGAAGTAAAAAAATCAGCCCTACCATTCACACACTGGCAACAGAATCCAGATGGCACAGGTCAATAACAAATGTGGAGAGGAGAGGATCCGTGTCTTTGGAGCCAGTTTGGTGTAGTAGATAGGAGTGCAGACTCTAATCTGGGAGAACTGGGTTTGATTCCCTGCTCCTCCACATGTAGCCAGCTAGCCAGCTGGGTGACCTTGGGTCAGTCACAAGTTCTCTCAGAGCTGTTCTCTCAAGAGCTCTCTCTGCCCCACCTACCTCACAAGGTGTGGGAAGAGGAAGGGAAGGCGATTGTAAGCCACTCCAAGTGAAGGACAGGGTATAAATCCAACTCTCCTCCTCCTCCTCCTTCGTATTTTTCTCCCCTGTAGGTTTAAATGCCCACTTAAGCAGCCAAGTTTTAAGGGAGCATTTTAGTTCCATGATATATGACCGTCGTCATATTTTCTTGTCTCCTTTTCCTCTGGAATAAGTACTGATCTTGAATAAGCATCTTGCAGCCAGGGAAGACATTAACAGTGCATCCTGAAAACCTTTTTCTGGGAAGCAATCCCACTGCATATACCTGAGTAGGATTCTGAGGAGACCTGTTTAGGATTGCTCTGTAAATGCCTTTTATTATGCTTTACGGGACCTATTACCTTTCCGTAAGGCCTGCAAGGCAGAGATGTTCCGCCAGGCATTCGGTTGAAGACAGTGACGATTGGCACTCTCGTATCCTCCTACTTACCCCTTCGCACCCCCTTCACCCAGAGGGCCAGGGGGAACAGACATTTCTCGTCATCTTAGACAATGTAACATATCGCTTGATTAATCTATTGTTTTTAGTAGTTTTTAATGTTATGTAATGGATTATTAGGGGCTGCGGTGGCTCAGAGGTTAAGATGCTGAGCTGCAGACTGGAAGGTCCATAGTTCGGCAGTTCAAGATCCTAGTGCCGTGTGATGCTGGATATTCCAGGCCCCAGAAACATCAAATTTGCAGTTACCAGGGCTAGGGCGTTTTCAGTGGTGGATCCTACCTGGTGGAAGAGATCCGAGCCCTGCGGGACTTGGCGCAGTTCCACAGGGCCTGTAAAATGGAGCTCTTCAGCCAGGCCTTTGAGTAAGAGCTGCCGCCACCATCTTTACGCCACCATTATGACCATCATTCCATCTACGCCCCCCTCTTTATTCCCGCAAAATAGCCCATCTTCAGAGCGGGTACTATTGGGGGGCGCGAGATGTTCCTGGCAGAGGGATGTATATTGTCGCTGTTATATATTGTTATTACTGCTGTTTGTTGTTTCTAGTATAAATAATTATAGAACCCCATCTTGAATTTTATAGCTAAGTATTTCTGGAGCACCGTAAAGAAATTTTTAGCGAACTGTATTTATTGTATTTTATATTTACTGTATTGTTTTAATGTTTTAACTTGGGCACTCGTGCCCCTTGTGAGCCACCCTGAGCCTTCATGGAAGGCGGGATACAAATCCAAAGATTAAAAAAAATTAAAAAATAAATGGAGTGAGCTCCCATCTCTGGTCCCAACTCCTGCCAACCTAGCAGTTCGAAAGCAAGAAATTTCAAGTAGATAAATAGGTACCACTTCAGTGGGAAGGTAACAGTGTTCCGTGCACCTTGGTGTTTAGTCATGCCGGTCACATGACCATGGAAACGTCTTCAGACAGCGCTGGCTCTTCGGCTTTGAAACGGAGATGAGCACCACCACCATAGAGTCGGATTCGACTGGCTTTTGAGCAAGGGAAACCTTTACCTTTAATGGATTATTATTGTGTTGGTTTTGATGTAAGCTTCCCTGAGCCCTGCTTGCAGGGAAGGGTGGCCTAACAAGTTGAATTTAATACATTTATATAACTTGATTATAATATAAAATTATATAAAATGCAAGTTAAAATTGCAGGATGAATTCAGATTCTGGGCTACAACCCAAACCCCTCTCTAGTACCGGGTTTGTGTAATTAAATTGATATGCAGAAATCATCCACATGCAAAATTATTTCCCTTTATCAACTTACCACTTGCATGTTCTCCAAAATTAAGATGCTTCAACAGAGTTTTAATTGGCACAGCATGGCCACTAGTTAATGGGTGTCTGATATAGCTGCTGCAGAACATTTTACACACTGCTGTCTTCATCCTCCTTCCAGATGCCCAGAGATTTCAGGGCAAATTCAGGCAACCATTTTAATGTATTAACATCTAGAGTGTAGTCCCTCCCCCCCCCACACACACACTCCTCTAGGCATTTATCACCTTTGTCCAAATGTAGCCTTGCTGTGTTATATGGCCCCAACCCAATAGAGGAAGAGTTGGTTTTTATACCCAACTTTTCTCTACCTTAAGGAATCTCAAAGCATCTTACAATTGCCTTCCCTTCCTCTCCTCACAACAGGCATCTCGTGACATAGGTGGGGCTGAGAGAGTTCTGAGAGAACTGTGACTGGCCCAAGGTCACCCAGTGGGCTTCCTGTGGAGGAGGAGTGGGGAATCACACCTACTTCTCTAGATTAGAATCTGCCTCTCTTAAGCACTGCACCATGCTGGCTCTCCAGTAAAGCTGTGCAGTACATCATAAAACAAGATCTGGATTGCACCAAAGTTGCCACAAGAGCTTCAACATATATTCTGATAAGAAAAGGGTTGAACTGTGTCCGCCCATATCTCCCCAACCGGAACCGCCTTCTGTTGCATCAGTTTTGTAGCTGTGCCCACTGCCTTGTTTCAGAATTTCATAGAGTTTTTAAACATTATGCATTAATACAAAGTTCAATTGGCCTATCTGACAAAGGGAAGTTTTGACTCTCGGAAGCTTAAATCCCCCAAATCTTGTTGGTCTCTAAGGTTCTGCGGTGGCTCAAGTGGTTAAGACGCTGAACTACAGGCTGTGGAAGGTCAGTAGTTCAGCAGTTCGAGACCCGGGTGCCGCATGATGGAGTGAGCTCCCATCTCTAGTTCCAGCTCCTGCCAACCTAGCAGTTCGAAAGCAAGAAACTGCAAGTAGATAAATAGGTACCACTTCAGTGGGAAGGGAACAGTGTTCCGTGCGCCTTGGTGCTTAGTCATGCCGGCCACAGGACCACGGAAACGTCTTTGGACAGCGCTGGCTCTTTGGCTTGGAAACGGAGATGAGCACTGCAACCCTAGAGTCGGATTCGACTGGCTTTCGAGCAAGGGAACCTTTACCTTTAAGGTGCTACTGGGAGTTGAATCTATCTCTTCTATTGCAGACCAACATGGTCTGTTGACTTAAAATCCTATCTTTATCTCTTAATAGGACCAAGAGTAGGTTCTCCTGTTTGAATAATTTGCTCCTCCTCCAGCAACAGCTATTAGCCAAACATATTTGGAAAGAAAGCATCTATGTGACTCTTCCTTTTGGAACCTTCTGTAAATCAGTTTATCCTTGGCCATCACAGTTCTGGTTCTTAACAGTTAGCTAATCCAGTTAGCATCTCATTACTTCATACAAATGAGGTGGCAACAAATGAGTTGCCATAGTCGGTGTAGCGGAATAGTTGGAGTGTCAGATTCGGAGACCCAGGTTTAGATCCCCAATATGTCATGGAAGCTTGCTGGCCAGTCTCTCTCTTTTCCTATTTTGCCTTGGCTCCGGTATTTATAAAACTCATTAAGTGTCTCAGACCTAACAGGATAATACAGTAGTGAAGGCACAATTATTATTATTTTAAAAATTCTTATTTTGGATTTCGGCTTTTCTAGGGTAACCTTAGATCTCCTCCCCAGAAAAAGGGGCCCTTTTACTGGCTAGAAGCCCTGGTTACAGTTCTGCTGGTCTGATGTCCAGGTTCTGTAATGAGTTGTACTGAAGACAGAGGAATTCAGAATATTCATCTCGGAAATACAGGATTCAATTCGGCAAACCATTCTATTGCTGTTCTGCCTTTGTTCCTTTTGGAGGACACTGGATACATACAGATTGTGGCACACCTGGCCTTGGTAGTTTTGTGTTGTTAGACCTTAAATTCACTATTTACTTATTTTGAATGACATTCATTTAAAAGAAGGGGAAAGAGAGAAAGGAAGGCAGAGGGAAAGAGGGAATTAATCACAACCGGCTGTCCTCCATTAGAAGCCAACGCTTTTGAAATCTTTGTTTCAATTACGCATTCTATAGAAGGTAAAGTTCAGTCTGACTCAACCCCAGAGGTTAGACGTGGTGATGCATACAGGGGAGGGAAGGAGAAATTACGCAACTCGGTCGACAAGCTCATGCAACAAAATATTATTAGCTAACAGATGACAATACGTTTCTTTGACTCCTCTTTGCACAGGGTTATTTATAATGTGCTACTTTCGCATCTCTCTCCAAAAAAGCATTTGCCTTTTGTCTGTAGCTGTGTTATGCCTTGCGTGGGTGTCCCCGCTTACTTAAATACACAAGCGGGGGACCGTGCCCTCTGATGAGCTGACAACAACTGTATATTTTGTAATTGCCAAATCACTTGAGAGCAGCAGGGAACTAATTACAGCTGCTTTTGAAGGATGCAATCGTAGATCCTGTGAATCAGAAGTTCAGATCCACACTTGGCTTCAGCACTGGAAAGCACCGACACCTCTTCTGCACCACCCCCACCCCCAAACTAGTGGAAGAAGAGAGTCAGTGGTTAGTAGGGTGGCCAGGTCCCCCTGGCCACTGGAAGGAGATGTAGGTTAGGGTTGCCAGCTCCAAGGTGAAGAACTCTTGGAGATTTGGGAGTGGAGCCCAGAGAGGACAGGAACCTCCGGGGGGTACAATGCCATAGAGTCCACCCTCCAAAGCATCCGTTTTCTCCAGAGAAATTGATCTCTGAGTTCCCGTCTGAGACCCAGTTTGGTGTAGTGGTTAGGAGCATGGACTCTAATCTGGGAAGATCGGGTTTGATTCCCCACGCCTCCACATGCAGCTGCTGGTGTGACCTTGGGTCAGTCATAAATTCTGTCAGAGCTGGTCTCTCAAGAGCAGTCCTCGGAAGAGA
>NW_015161461.1:224651-277222 GCF_001447785.1 Gekko japonicus | reverse complement strand
GGAAGAGCTCTCTCAGCCCCACCTACCGCACAGGGTGTCTGTTGTGGGGAGGGGAAGGGAACGGAGATTGTAAGCCACTCTGAGACTACGAGTGAAGGGCAGGGTATAAATCCAATTTCTTCTGCTTCTCTTCTCTCTTCTATCTCTGTAATCTGGGGATTAGCTGTGATTCTGGGGGCTCCCCAAGTCCCACTTGGAAGCTGGCATCCCTTGTAGTTAGAGTGTCAGACTAGGATCTGGGAGACCCAGGTTTGAAGCCCCACCCTGCCATGGAAGCTTGTTAGGTCACCTTGGGCCAGTCTCAGCCTAACCTACCTCACAAGGTTGTTGTGACGGTTAAATGGAGGAGAGGAAAATGACATAAGCTGCTTTCAGTCTCCACTGGCGAGAAAGGCAGAGTATAAATGAAGTAAAGTAATATAGTGTTGGGTTAAGTCTGATGCCCCCGGTGCAACTTCATATTCTGCTATGCAAAAATTACAGTGTTTCTTTACCCAAAGCCTATCCTCTTCGAAATTACATCTGCTCCGTTAGTGTGACCCATCTTAAAATGTGTTGCGAATCAGAAGAGAGAGGGAGAAAAGAAGAGATTGGGTTTATACCCTGCCCTTCACTACCCCAAGGAGTCTCAGAGCGGCTTACTGAGATGTAGAAGGAGATGTAGGTTGCCTTTCCCCTCACCCTGTGAGGTCAGTGGGGCTGAGAGAGAGCTCTCAAGGACAGCTCTGAAAGAACTTGTGACTGACCCAAGGTCACACCAGCAGCTGCAGGTGGAGGCATGGGGAATCAAACCCAGTTCTCCCAGATTAGAGTCTGTGCTCCTAACCACTACACTAAACTGGCATCAAACTGGCTATACCAAATCAGTCATGGGTCACAGCCACTGGCTGAAGACGAATACCTGTGAGAATTCTAAGAGCAGATTGAAAAAAAATGTGCGGAACTATGTGGCATAGTCTATTCAGGTCCCTTTAAACTGGCTGCATATTTTACCAGCAGCCCACTCATAATGTCCCACTGTTGGAAGCCAGTCCCATACTCACAGGCAACAGCGTGGATGGACAGCTACACTTCAAAGATAAAAGGCTCACGCAGAAACGTATTTCTTGCGCGTTTATCCCATCCTCCCGGAAGGAGTTAAGCAGTCGTGAGGTGATCAGCCTGCGTGGGTTAAGTGCTGTCAAATCACTTCCGGTTTATGGCGAGTCTATGAATTAATGTCCTCCGAAACATCCTATCATTTGCAGCCTTGCTTGGGTCCTGCAAACCGAGGGCTGCGGCTTCCTTGATTGGGTCCATCCGTCTCGCGTTGCATCTTCCTCTTTTCCTGTTGCCTTCAGCTTTTTCTAGCATGATTGTCTTTCCCAGTGACTCTTGTCTTCTCATAATGTGACCAAAATATGATAGCCTCAATTTAGTCATTTTAGCTTCTAGGGAGAGCTCAGGCTTGATTTGAGGTGGAACCCACTTATTTATCTTTTTGGCAGTCTACAGTATCCGCAAAACTCCAACCAGAGGTCATTTCGGGGGGGATCGCGGGGGATCGCATTTCCCCCGGGTGAGGTACGGGGGGCGGGGCACATGACAAAGCCCCGCCCCCCCCCCCCCTCCCGCCCCCCCTTCACCACTGGAGGGTAAGTTGCTTCCTCCCTGCCTCTCCCCACCCCTGCCTGCCTGGGGCCAGGGAGGGCCTTCGCGGGGCTTCCTTGCACACCCACCAGCCTTGCAGGTCCACCGCCAGGCCCCTCATGGGGCTCGGCAGTGGAGCTGCAAGGCCGGCAGTGGCGGCCGGGACAGTTGGGGGCAGGGGGTGTGGCCTTATGACACACTTCCAGTGATGTCAGGGGGTGTGGCATATGCTAATGAGTTATGCTAATGAGTTCCCCTAGCTCTTTTTCTACGAAACGACCCCTGCCTCCAACATCCCATTTCAAAGGAACCAGCTTTCTTCCTGTCAGTTTTCTTCGCTGTCCAACTTTCACACCCATATATAGTCATGGGGGACACTACCGCATGAATCGTCTCGAGCTGCATTTGCAGGTTTCCGAGGCAGGTTCCTGTTCGGGGTCAGACCTGATTAACTCCAGAGAGGGAGCTACAGAACAGCATTACAAATTGAAACCTATTATACCCATCTTAATTTCCAGTTTTGGTTCCTCCAGGAAGATAATAGCCTGTTTTTCAGCTGGCATTGGGATAACCTTAGCCACCTGAGGATATTCTGTTCTTTTAGTCTATGATGGGATATGACTTTTCTTAATGGAGATTTTTAGAAGTATGATTAGTTGGATTTCAAAATATAGCCACAGAATTTACGTTCCTCTTTGAAGCACAGCACCATACCAGCTGCAATTGCTGTAATATGTTTGCACTTCTTATTTCCAACCTGTGCATAGATTGGCATCTAACTGATCACATCATGCCCCGGGTGGAACTCCACCCCCCAAAGCACAGCGTGGCTGTGTCACTGGAGGTGACGCAACCACGTCGATCACGTTGGGGGCGTGGCCCCGATCATCGGAGGGAAAACTCTATGGTTTTCCCTCCGACGATCGGGGCCACACCCTCAACGTGTCGACGTCGCGTGTCACTTCCGGTGATGTCCTGGCGGTGCGTGCTTTGCGCGTGCACATGCATGTCCACCGACGGCTCCCGGAGCCCAGTGAGGCCCCCCTGCCGCCAAGGTAAATAGACTTGGCAACCCTACTGTGAGACAAAAACAACTGGCCAACCTTTACTTGTGCAAATGAGGCCAGGACAGCCCGGTGACTCCCAGATATGCTTGTTTTCAGATCAGTAGGGCAAGTCTGTGTTATTTAAGCCAAAGCTGGTGATAGGGTTGCCGTCCCCCAATGGGTGTGGGGGTTCCCCTGATTTTGGGGGCCCCAATCTGCCAGCAGCCAGCTGGCCAGCAAGGGAAGCCCCTGTTATGTACGTGGACCGCCACCAGGGGTCCGCGGAAAAGCCAGAGCTTGGATCCGAGAACAATGGAAACTTCGGATCCTGGGTCCCCCAGCCCCAACCAATAGCCACCTTGGCGGGACATTCAAACCCTCCAATGGGAGTGGGGGGTTTGCTGGTGGATATGTATATAGTTGGCCCTGTTGGCCGTTAGAGTTAGTCTTTGTGTGAAGTACAATAAACGCGTGCTATAGTATGTCGTCGACCAAGTCCTCCATACGGCAAACCCAGTACTTTTCAGCCCCGCCCTGAAGAGCCCCAGTGTGTCAGGCACATCACGCGAGGGGTGCTCTAGCCTTTGCCAGGCACATCACGCAAGGGGTGCTCTAGCCTTTGCCAGGCACATCACGCCAGGGGTGCTCTAGCCTTTGCCAGGCACATCACGCGAGGGGTGCTCTAGCCAAATGCCAGAGCATCCCCTGCACGATGTACCTAGCGTGATGACATTACTTCCGGGTGAAGATCCAGGGGAGTGGGCTGGAGCCCCCCGCCGGCAGAAGGTAAGGACCTGGCAACCCCGGTGAGAATATTTAGAAACCATATTTGGGAACAGGAAAGGGTGTCAGAGCTTGCAGATGTAGTCCCTACTTAGAAATCAGTCCAAGGGAAACAGTGGGAAGGAAAGGTTAAAAGGAGACAGCAGAAAGGAAGCCAGTGAAAGAACTGCTGAAGATGCTGTTTGTAAAATGTGCTCATCCTCTGCATTGAAAGGCAGCTTTAAAGCAATAAACTGAAAATCTCAGCCAAAAATTTGCGAAGAGAAAGAAATACTTAGCAATGCTCCAGATGTTTTGCTTAGAATGAGCGTCATTGACCTGGAATATCGAAGTGCAGCAAGAGTCTCACTGAAGCATAGTTAATTCTTTTGATAGGGTTTATTTCAGGGTATTTGGTTTGCATTTCAATGTCTTTCACGTTGCCCTCAGAGACATGTGGGGAGAGCATTTAAAGAGGAAAATGTGGTAGAATTTTAAGCATGCATTTCTTTGTATAAAGCATGCTCTGCTGTTTTGCCACCCATGAGACAGATTCTTAGGGCTGTTGCATGTTGGGCTTAATCTTGTCTGGTTTGGGAATGAGCCCACTTTGGTAAAATCCTCAGTGTATCCTTTCTAGTACCTCTCAAAGAGAAATAAGAACCTAATAGGAATGGAGGAATTGCTGGTTTTCAGTGCACATAATACAAATCTCAGGTTCATGGGGGTCAGGGGGCTTGCCCTTCAATGGCTTGCCTTGTTTCTCCAAGATCGGGGACAGAGGGTAGTGCTAGGGGAACAGCAGTCCCAGAGGCACCCGCTTGAGTTTGGGGTGCCTCAGGGGGCTGTGCTTTCCTCGATGCTGTTTAACATCTACATGCGCCCCCTCGCCCAGATTGTCCGAAGGTATGGGCTGGGGTGTCATCAATATGCAGATGACACCCAGCTCTATTTGATGTTGGGCGTCCGGTCAGACTCCAACCCAGAAGATCTGAACCGGGCTTTACAAGCTGTGGCTGGGTGGCTCAGGCTGAGCAGGCTGAAGTTAAACCCGGCGAAGGTGGAAGTCCTGTGCTTGAGTCGGACCGGATCGGGGTTAGGGCTCCCGCTCCCGACCTTCGATGGGGCACCTTTGGTGCCAGCTTCGGAGGTTAGGAGCTTGGGAGTGCTTCTGGACCCCACCTTAACGATGGAGGCCCAGGTGGCGGCCACTGCCAGATCGGTCTTTTATCATCTTTGGCCGGCACGGCAGTTGGTTCCTTTCCTCGACCGCAATGTCCTAGCTACAGTGATCCATGCGACGGTCACCTCGAGGCTAGACTACTGCAACGCTCTCTACATGGGGCTGCCTTTGTCGCAAATCCGGAAGCTACAGCTGGTACAGAATGCTGCGGCCAGGTTGTTGGTGGGCGTCTCGGGCTGGGAGCACACCCGACCTGTGCTGAAAGCGCTGCACTGGCTGCCTATAGCATACCGGATTCGCTTCCAAGTGCTGGTGCTTACCTTTAAAGCCCTACATGGCCAGGGTCCGACATACTTGAGGGACCACATTTCCTCATATATTCCCCAAAGAGCACTTCGGTCGGGGTCACAACACCGGCTGGTGACCCCGGGCCCTAAGGAGGCCAAGCTTGTGGCAACAAGGGCCAGGTCTTTTTCAGTGGCGGCTCCTACCTGGTGGAATGAGCTCCCGGAGGAGATCAGGGCCCTGCGGGACCTTGTGCAGTTCCGCAGGGCCTGCAAGACGGAGCTCTTCCGCCAGGCTTACGAGTAGGAGCCGCCACGGCCACTTATACCACCGCTCCTTTATAGAGAGAGACCTCCAGGGGGTTGGGCAACATCTTTCCATTAGCCTAGCCTTCCCCTCTGCTACGCAAGATGTTAGTTTATATGTGCATCCGTAGAAATTGATTTTAATCTGTTTTAATTGTTGTACACTGTATGCACCTAGTGCCCTATGTGACCCGCCCTGAGCCCGTTCGCGGGGAGGGCGGAGCATGAATGCAATAAAATAAAATAAAATAAAATAAATAAATTTTGTTTTCCTAGGCTCTGCAAGAACTTTGCTGTGTTATCACTTTTCAGCTGGATAACTCAAAATCAGAAAGCTGATCCAAACATAAGTGCATGTGTTGTGGCCAAAAATTGCTTTTGAGTGATTTACGTTCCATGCAGCTGCATTTGAATCTTTACCCCAATGAATTTCCCAGCCTCTAGAGAGGTATAACACAGTCTTCCATGTGGGAAGCTGATTGAAAGATGGAGCAATTCATTTACAGTTATATACCACACTAATTTCTTCCATGGGAGACAGTCTTGGTGTATTACAACTACGGGGCAGGGGGCAGGGTGTTGCCTGTTATATTATCTTTATTACATTGTTCATATGCTGGTCAAGACTTTCCAAGCACTTCACAAATCTGATGAAATGCTAGTTTATGGTCATCAATGTTTACAACTTGCTTTAAATCAAATCTGAAATTAAAAAAAATTAAAATCTTTTGTTTGGAGCCATAGCAACTGACTCATTAGGAGGGTTGTCAGGTACTTACTGTCTTCTGGCGGTGGGGTTCCATGCTGCTCCCTGGGACCTTCAGGTGTGCACCCGGAAGTGACATCATCACACCGGGCACGTTGTTCAAGGGATGTTCTAGCATTTGGCCAAAAACTCTGTGGTCATAATAGAGATTTTAGCCAAATGCTAGAGCATCCCTTGTGAGACATGCCCAATGTGATGATGTCACCAGGAGGTGACTTGCTGGGCAAGTCAGGCGGGGCACCCCCCGCCAGCCAGGTGGCCAGTGGTGGATTGGGCCCCCCAAAATCAGGGGAACCCCCGCCCCCATCGGGGGGATGGCAACCCTACTCATTAGTGGCCACAAAGTGGCCAACTAATTAAATATCGCAGTGTCTCATTGCAAACAGCATATCTGGGATCTCTGACTGTTGGTTTTCTTGGCACATATACTGCTTAGAAAAATCAGCTTTAGAAGAATGATCTGACTCAGGCATCACTAAATAACTATTCTTACTGGGAATAGCTCCCATTAGACTGCAACTTTAAAATCCAGACTGTGGTTTACGTCTTTTGACTGCAGCAAGATTGACTTTTGCAAAGATTTGGAGATCAAATCGCAGGCCTTCGCTAATAGTTTGGTTCAAACAAGGTAAAATAAATGTTTAAATTATTGAAGCAAGTTAACTTTATCCAAAAGACATCAAAAAATAACTGGGCAATGGGACATTATTGTTTTAAATTTGGGGAAAGAGATCAAAAATTCCAAAAGAAGATGTAATTAATCAAATATATAGATTCAGCAGGTTATATATTATTTGGCTGGATCACATAAAACAACAGTTGCTATGATGTAAGTCTAATATTCCTTTTTTCGTTTTGTCTACTTTTTCTTTGTTAGTTTGTTTACTTGCTGCATAATATTAAATTTAAAGAAATTAAAAAACCAGGGGGAAAACAAAATCCACCCTTATGATTTGATTAATGAATAAATTAACTGTGTCATTGAATCGACTAAGATTCTGGTGCATTGAATCCTATTATGGCCTAGAACAAAGTTAATTTATATCCACTTTAAAATGTCTCTACACTATCCTTTATAAAGCTTTTCAATGGTGGGAGGGAAGTTGAATAGAGGGTTTTTTTTTAATTAACTATGCCATAGAATTCATGCAGAACCAATTTCATTATTATTTCTTGAACTATTAGTTTACTCCAACTTTGTTTTGTGGTTGCTATGCATCTTCAGAAAGATATTATTTTCCATTTATTAGAAAGGGCCACTGATGGCACATGCATTGTTCCAAGTGTTAATGAAACTGAACTCTGAATATGGTGCTAAAATAATGACATGTGGCAGAACAAAAATGAATACTCTTCTTTTATGTGATTTCTCCTCTGTTATCAGTCCTTGGTTAAAGTGTGTGTCATCTTGTAAGATCACAATGAAAAATAACGAACAGTGGATGTAGTCATCAAGCTCTCTTTTCTTGCTTCAGCCACACACACAATCTCTCTTTAGATCCACATGAACTATGAGCTCACTGACCATGCGTATTGGGAGTGCATGATCATGGTGTCCCCTATACACACCATTCACTGTTTCACGTGAATTGGTTAATACATGAATTTTCCATGTACACACAGCTTCCATATGTCTGAAAATTAGGGTTCTGGTTTGTATGTATGGAAGCTGTACATGCGTAGGAAATCCACACATTGCCCCCAAATGGCAACCGCATGTATCTGATGCACTATGGGAACCAAGCTATCCTGATACGCTGAGTTGGTAGGCCCCCTGTGGATATAGAAGAAGAAGAAGAAGAGATTGGATTTATACCCCGCCCTTCACTTGGAGTCTCAGAGGGGCTTACAAACTCCTTTCCCTTCCCCTCCCCACAACAGACACCCTGTGAGGTGGGTGGGGCTGAGAGAACTCTGACACAAACTGCTCTTTTTCAAGGACAGCTGTGCCAGAGCTTGTGACTGACCTAAGGTCACATCAGCAGGTGCAAGTGGAGGAGTGGGGAATCAAGCCTGGTTCTCCCAGATTAGAGTCTGCACACTTAACCACTACACCAAACTGGCTCTCAGTGTATGAACAGGTCTGTAGGATCATATTTCATTAAGGATTGGACATGTATATTCTTCCAGCATAGCCAATCCACAAAGCCCTCACATTTGGCCAAACTGGTCCTCTGTTCTTCTGCCCTGATGGACCTGAGCATTGCTGCTAAGATTCCAGTTGGAGCTCACTGTTGGCACCGTTGAAGGGTCCATTGACCAAACTGAGCTCACACGTTATTTCTTCTTTTTCAGTGATGATTCACTCCATCTCCAAATTAGCGGTAATGCAGGAGGGAGGTCTTCTGGGCATGGAGCAGGGGGTCACAGGAGGTAGGGGGGAGGTAGTTGTAAATTTCCTGCAGTGTGCAGGGGGTTGGACTAGATGACCCTGGATGTCCCTTCCACCTCTATGATTCTGTGCTGTCATATGCAGAATATAACAGCACAGTCCCCTCTGTCTCTATTTACCAAGAGCCATACTGGTTTGCTTGTGCCTGTCCCTAGTAAATAACTTCCCTTATTTTGTCCTAGTGTTTGCTTTGTGAGGATGTGTAATTAACATTTTGTTAGTGCGAGTTGTTAGTGTTGTCATTCTTCCTGGGTTTTTTAGCTGCTTCATGCCCTGGGGGCAAAATGGCCACTGAGTGAGATAATGAGGAGGGGTACTTGGCTGAAGAAGGGTGGAAGCCTACTGATTTAGGAACCTTTCAATTGTCCCTGAGTCAACATGTTGATGTGCTCCTGAAAGATTTTGTAGGGCAGCACATGTGGAGCTAGTATTCATGGACTGGTGTACTAAACAATACGGTCAAGATGCCCTGAGCAGCATGGGAATATCTAGGAGGGCAGCATCTCTCGTCATTCTGAAGCAATCGGACTTCCTGACCAAAGCATCGTTTATACTGCTTGTACGTTTTTCTATGCTGTCTATTTTTCTCTGCTATATGTTTTTCCTCTGTTGATTTCATTTCCACATCCTTTGTGGAAAGAGCCAGTTTGGTGTAGTGGTTAGGAGCGCAGGCTCTAATCTGGGAGAACCGGGTTCGATTCCCCGCGCCTCCACATGCAGCTGCTGGTGTGACCTTTGGTCAGTTACAAGTTCTTTCAGAGCTGTTCTCTCAGGAGCAGTTCTCGGAAGAGAAGTTCTCTTTCGAGCCGTTCTTGAAAGAGCTCTCTCAGCCCCACCTATCTCACAGGGTGTCTGTTGTGGGGAGGGGAAGGGAAAGGAAATTCTCAAAGGGAAAGGAGGTTGTAAGCCGCTCTGAGACTCCTTTGGGTACTGAAGGGTGGGGTATAAATCCATTCTCCTCTCCTCCTCCTCCTCCTCTTCTTCTTATCCCCCATGTTGTCATCATGTGAGCAAATATTCTTGGATATGTAGCACTGTGTGACACCTTCGGGTTCACAATTTGATCCCTAGTTAGCAATAGGCACTGCACAGGGTTTGGGGAAAACGTGAACATTTGCACAATTAAAAAGTTGGAGCGTGTGTAAAATGATTCTACACCCAGTACATCTTCAAAACTTGCTATCTGAGGGCCAAAAATAAAAAGCAGAGATTCTTCAGCAGGGCCCTAATTAGATCCACAGGGTGCAGAAAGAAGAGCAACGGAAAGAATTCTCAGGCTCCAGCTTCTGTCTTGTCTCTTAGCAGCAATGCTCAGGTCCATTGGAAGGAAGGATTTTCCGATCGTCACATCCTTTGTGGAAAGACTACCTGAAATAGTGGATTATGGACACTCTTTTGTATCCTACCACTCTGCTGTGTCAAGTTTCATGGAAGACATTTAGAAGACATCTTAGGCCAATATCTTCCCCAGGAGCCTAAATGTCTTCTAAAGGAACATGTGCGTCCCAAGACCTGATTCCCCCATCTCTCGTATGAACTTATGAAATTGCCTTATACTGAGTCCAACGGTTGGTCTATCAGGGTCAGTATTGTCGGGACTTCCGGTTTTGGCATTCTAATGGTGGCCACGAACCTTGGGAGCTCCCGAGGACGCAGACCATGAACTCACGGTAGGGAGGGGGTGCGATCGTTCGTGCCCCCAAGGAGCTCTGAGAAATGGGCTCCTAGCCATGGGGATTACGTTCACCTCTCCCCCCAGCAGGCAGCTGGCGGATCGAGGCATTCTGGTGCCCCGACGGTCCCTCCGATGAGTTCCCGAATGGGACAAAGAGCAGCACACCGGAACAAGCGTTTGGTGATCTAGCGAAATTTACTGATGAAAGCGGATAATCGTTGAAACGTGAGTTGGAGTCTAAGCGAAACACTGAAGAGCTAGTCGAAAACCCACCCTTTAAAAGCGAGGGGGGGAGGGAACTCTTCCCCACTAAGAAAAGCTAAGCAAACTTTTGCATTACCCTAAGGGGGGTGGATTAGTGAAGCAAGACAGACTGAAATAAAAAGCATTTAAGAACTTTCCAAGCTGTTTTAAAGAGTATCAGAGACTGTGATAAATTTTACTAAAAGTAAACAATCCCCAAACATGGTGCCCATGAGGAAAGATGAGAAAGACAAACAAGTAAAACTTAAGCTTCTTGCCAGAACTGCTGGCCCTGCAAATCCTGTTCCTAGACAGGACACAACTACAGAGCTGCAAAAGATGCTGACGGAAGCATTGCGACCTCTGCTGGAACAAGTAACAGCATTGCATAGCAAATTCGATGCACAGCAAATGCAATTAACTGAAATAGCCAAAAAAACAGACAACACTGAACTAAGTGAAAGAAGTGGATGCCAATACCAAAAAACTTAAAAAACAACTGCAGGTGATGGAGAAAAAGAGATTGATGGAGGAGTCTCAACTATTACAGCTACAAATGGAGAGAGCAAGCTATGTCTTAAGATTTCAGGGTGTACCGGAAGAAAAGACTGAGAATCTGAAATAGACTATGTGTGATGTGGCCCCATGGCAGACATAAAAGCGGATACTCTACAAAGCGAAATAGATACGATCTACAGGTCGTATTCTGAATTTACAAGAAAAAATAATCTGCCTGGGGAAGTGATTATAAGATTCTATAGAAGACAAGTGAGAGATCAAATTCTCAAAGCGAATGGACAAGAAAGAAAAAATTGACTCTGTTGAAAAGGCACGTGAATTTTTGCACCAACATAGTGGTCCATCAGGAGAAGTAGAAGGCGAGAAAGAGGACAGCACCAAAGAAAGCAAAGAAGAAGGAGCCGTGGTATCTTCAGATGAGAACTCAGATTCCAAATTAGGGGCAGCTGCCCCGAAGCCAAGCTGTCTTTTGAGGAAGAAAAAGTATTAAAAATGAGATGTTATTACACTCTGAAAGCTCTTACAATGTATTGTTATACTTGTTTCTTGGATTGCTTTTTAAGAAGTCAGAAGTGGTGGTGTTTAAATTTATTTTACAGTATAAATTGACTACTAGATGACCATATTCAATGAACTTGAATCGAACTTTGAGCTAAAAGCTAATTTGTTAAGCAGTGTGTATGACCACCATCTCTTGGGTTTTTAGTGGGTTTTCTTTACTTTCTCCCATAGTATGTAGATCCCTTCCCCATTTTTCGTTGTAGTTTATAGAAAATGCAAATAAAAAATCCCCTATTGGGGGCATTAAAAAAAAAGGTCAGTATTGTCTACTCTGACAAATTCAGGGAAATGCTGATCACCACTTTGGGATCAGGCAGCAATTTTTCTCCAGGTCAGTTCGGCCAGTGATCCTGGAGATTTTTTGACATCTTCTGAGCATGGAGATGGGGTCACTAGGGTGTGGGGGGGCGAGGTATTTGTGAATTTCCTGCATTGTGCAGGGAGTTGGACTAGATGACCCTGGAGGTCCCTTCCCACTCTATGATTCTATGACTGGCAGTAGCTCTTCAGAGACTCAAGCCGAGTTATTTCACATACCTATGAGTCTGACCTGATCCATTTTACTAGAGATGCCAGGGATTGACCCTGGGACCTGCTGCACGCCCAGCGGCTGCTCTGCCGTTGAGCCATAGCCCCTCTCCATTTCTTCCCTCGATCTTCTGGCGCAACAGATTTCCATGTTGTACAGAGGAATTTATATTTGTGCAGAAGGAGAGTCAGATCCGGAGAAGACATTAATTATATTGTCCAAAATGTCTTGCTTCATTTTAGTGCTTTGCCTTTGTAGCCATCCAGAAGGTTATATACAGAAACGGCATTCTATTCATGGAACAGAAACTGACTTGTCTTTTTTTGGTTCCTGCTCATATGAGGGAGATTTCAGCACTGTATGAACACAAGACTGACAACTGGAGCTAAGTCAAGCACAATGTAGGCAGACGCTGTGAACGCTTCCACTCACCTTTACGACAACTGCTTAAATTTTGATATGCAGCAGCCTCCCCGACCCACATTGCCCCAATTTGACACTTGTACGATGGCAGACATTCTCTGTGAGTCAGTCCTCCTCCCCTGCTGCTGTGGTTTTTAAAAAAACCTTATGATATTTTAACCCCCTCTGTGTGTTTTTATTGATTTCCTGTGGACTGTCGCTTTGTAAATGTTAATTGTTAAAATTGGCATTTCATGGTCTTCATTGAAGTTATTTTACAACGTGAATTAATATTATAGGCCACATCAAAAACTGTTTTTGGATCAAAGGTGAGAGAGAAGTCCTTTTAGATAAATAGAATGATGTGCAGGCTCTCCGTGCAACCTGCTCATCGGGATTATGGCGGCCATGTTCCTTCCCTTCCTATACGAAGTAGGAACCCTCTGTCCCCTCTCAGCTGCTCAAGGGGGTGGAAACAGGAGGACAACGTTTTAGGCGCCTGGGTCACCTTGGAGGGCCGTTAGGCTAGAGATGTGAAGGCCCGGAAAAAAACGGAAAAATTTGGGGGAGAACCGTTTTTTCCCCGTTTTTTTCCTGAAGCCTTTTTTGTTTTTTTCCGAAAAATTGGAAAAATTGAAAAAAGAAAAGAAAAGAAAAGAAAAGAAATTGATTATGGAACGTTTTATTTTAACATGATGAATAAAATAATTTAAGACAAGGTGTTCAAATATTTTCCAAATCATTTCTAAAATATAAATATATATTATCAGATTGATCTAATTTCTGTGTACTGAGGACAAGCAAGTCCTAGGTTACAAACTGAACTCTCCAGTGCAAGAACAAGATGCATTTCTTCCTTTAGGAGGTGCGATTGTCAGAAGAAAATAAAAAAGTTTCAATTTTGTTTTTGCATGTGGGTGGGCATTCTGTTTGTAATAATTGTTTGGATACACTATATTTTTAATATGCTAGTTGTGATAATTTCATGCCAAGTAAAAATGTCCATAGTCATATTTTATGTTCCTAAAGTAACAGAATGACTTTCAGTCTAGAAAAGACAAAAGAAATGCTAATGTAGCATTTTTTCAATTTTTCCGGAAATTTCTGTTTTTCCCTGAAAAAAAAATGGTTTTTTCCCCAAGCTTCAACATTTCCGGAAATTTTATATCTCTACGTTAGGCCTGCCAACCTCTGGGTGCACCTGGAGATATCCCACTATTATGGTTAGGGCTGCCAAGTCCAAATTTACTTACCGCAGGGGAGTCCTGCGTCGTCCTGGGAGTCCGTCCGCACCCGCAAAGTGCACACGCCACTGCAATGACACCACCTGGAAGTGATGTCATCACATCAGCATGTTCGAGGGGAAACCATAGAGTTTTCCCTCAAATCATAGAGTGTCCCGCCCCAACGTGGGTGACATCATCACACTGGGGACATGTGCCAGAAGGGGGTGGAGTTCCCCCCGGGGCCCGATTTTCTGGCGTCGGGTAACAGGCCTCTTGGGTGGGGGTTTACCCCCCCCCACGGGGGGACTTGGCAAGCCTGTGGTTGATCTCCAGACAATCAAGACCCGTTCCCCTGGAGAAAATGGCTGCTTTGGAGGGTGGACTCTATGGCATTATACCCTGCTGAGGTCCCTCCTCAGGCTCCACCTCCCAAATCTCCAGGTGTTTCCCAAGCCATAGCTGACAATTTAAGATCCATGGAGCTTATCAAAGCATCTAGCTTGTTCCTGTGGAACGTCTGGGTGGTGTGAGGGGAAGCTGGAAGGTACTGGCCGTGGGGACTCCCAGCCCATTCCCAAACCCTACCTTGCAGCATCCTTTGGCATGCAAGTAGAATTGCTAATCTCATTGTGGAAACTATGAATGGGTTCCTGGAAGCAGTTTTGAAATGGCTAACAAACTGAAACTTAATCTGAACAAAAACGGGAGTGCTGCTGGCAGGGGGAAGGTCTGACGAAGGAAATGGGATGTCTCCTGTGTGGAAGAAAGATCTTGCTGCTGTGATGTATGCCCTGTAACATCTAGATTAGATTACTGCAATCCGCTGTATATGGAGCTGCCCTTGAAGACTGTCCAGAAGTGACAGTTGATGGAGAAAGCTGCAGCTAGTCTTGTTCCATCTATGTTGTCTCCCTGTTTGCTACTGGCTCAATTCAAGATGCTAGTATTGACCTTTAGAGACTCCTATGGCCTGGGACCAACATAGTTTAAGGACTGACTTCTCCCATATGAACCTACCCATTCACTCTGGTCATCTTTGGAGCCCTGCTTTGCTTGTCCCCACCATCTGAGGCTAGATAGGTGGTGGAACAAAAAAAGGGTTCTCAGTTGTGCACCAACACTTGGGAACTCCCCCCCCCCCGAAGATTCATCTGTCTATCGGTATCTTCCACCAGTGGGTGAAGACAGTCTTGCTTCATTTGGCATATACTCAATAATAATTATTGGCCTCCTCCCTGGGTTCTGGCACTGTATATGTTGATGTGTTTTCATTGAATTGTTCAAATGTTTTAAAGTTTTCCTGTTTACTGTCTTGGAGACCCTAACTGAGTGGAAAGGCAGCATTACAACATTTCAAATAAATAAATTGTGCAACTGCAAATCTCCCAGAACCTGCTGACCTCCCTCCTCCCAAGGAATTTCCCAAGCTGGAGTTGGCAACCACACATACAGGTAGATGGGGGTTTTTTGTAGAAAAAGCCCAGCAGGAACTCATTAGCACAATAGATCACAGCCAACAGCAGAAACTCATTAGCATATTAGGCCACACCCCGACACCACAACTCATTAGCATATTAGGCCGCACCCCCATGTTACCAGAAGTGTGGTCATCCAGCCACACCCACCTTTTGCTTCTTATTCTGTTTACCTTGTTTGTTGTCTAAACCCAGGGCCATTTTTTGTAGCAGGGACTCCTTTGCATGTTAGGCCACACACCCCTAATGTAGCCAATCCTAATGAGTTTCTGCTGTTGGGTGTGGCCTATTATGCTAATGAGTTCCTGCTGGGCGTGGCCAACTCAGGAGCCAGACGGAACTCCATTCCTGTGCGTTCCTGCCCCAAAATAGCCCTGCAGGTAGACAAACATTTATTTACAGAGCCTTCCGTACTCACAGCAGCCCATTTATGCAGGAGTATTTATTTAGTGATTAAAGTCTTGGGCTAGGATCTGCATTCTCCACTGACTGTGGTATTTGTATTTATTTTATGTAAATATGTTATTTTGCTGGCTAGTCTCTATTATGAACCTCCTTAACTAGGATTTTTTAAAAAACAAAACAAACCTTATTATTGATTAGCTTTCAACCCTGATTTCTCCCATTAGAGTTTCAACATGGCTTATATCCCCCCCCAAAGAAAAATCCTTGGAAACAAGTTTGCTAGGGTTGCCAACTCCAAGTTGGGAGATTCCTGGAGATTTGGGGTGAGCCTGGGGAGGGGAGGGGAGGGACCTCGGTGGAGTATGATGCCGTCGAGTCCATTGATGGAAGTCTGGAGATCAGTTGTGATTCCTGGAGGTCTCCAGGCACCACCTAGAGGTTGGCAACCATGATTGCGGTATCTGCACCGAGGCCCCTAAAGAATGGATTTGCACAACCCAGTTCTTGGCTACTTACAAACACAGCTTGCCCTAAAGTCTTGATATATATTAACAATTCAAAAGATCGGGTGACACATATCCGAGCAGGGGGTGGCAGAAAGGTTGACTTGGGCAAGGAAAACCCTCCAATGAACCCCCCCACCTGCATCAGCCTTGAGTCATCTTCAGTGACTCAGCATTTCTTGTCACAGGCACTGGATAGTGAAGGGAAAGTTTGGCAAAACTTAGCCTTCATATCATTTGGGTACAGTATTTAGTCTCATCTGTTTGGTATTTGTTTAAAAACTGTAGGACTTAATCTTCTGGGCACTTCAGTGACTCAGCATTTCTTGTCACAGGCACTGGATAGTGAAGGGAAAGTTTGGCAAAACTTAGCCTTCATATCATTTGGGTGCAGTATTTAGTCTCATCTGTTTGGTATTTGTTTAAAAACTGTAGGACTTAATCTTCTGGGCAATATAGGCCCCGGTCACACCGCAGGAAAGGCCGGGGCGGAAGTGCGGCTTCTTAGAGCCACAGCAAAAGAGAAGCGCGGCAGCAGGATCAGACAGATCCCCCGAGTCGCCGTGCATATGCTCCCCAGCGTGATCAGGTGCCGAGGGGGAAGCCACGGACAGGAGAGCGAGGCGAGTCAGCTGCACATGTGTGCACCTGCGCAGTTCGGCAGGGGGGCTTGTATGCTGCGGGAGATGGGTGCGTTGGCAATCACACGGCCACCCGTGCTGCGGATTTTCCAGTAGGTAGTAGTGTTTTGCAGGGGTTTTTTTACTCCACATCTTGGCAGAAGCTGGGGCCAGAGACGGGAGCTCACTTTGTCACACAGCACTAGTGTCTCAAACTGCCCAACTACAGACCTTCTAGTCTTCAGCTCAGCATCTTAACCTCTGAGCCACTGCGGCCCCTTGTATAGACAAGGTACAAGGATATAGTGTATGGAATCTGATGTGGAATATAAGGAAAGGACAATGTCTGCCTAGAATATTTTCAGGCATCTTCTTGCATTGCCTACTCCACGAAGTTGTTTTGAGGGTAAAGTTGTAAGGGATGTGTGTCACCTTGAGATCTTTGGGGAAAGGGCAGGATAAAAATGTAATAATAAATAAAATGTCTTTTAAAAAGATAGGTTTGCCTTCTCCTAAGAGGCAGGTTGTTGGTGGTTTTACCTTGGTTCCTGCTCCCTTCTACTTATGGAACTTTACTGGGTATTTTACAATACCCCGTACCATCTTTCTGCCATACAAGTTTTGTAGCAGGAACTCCTTTGCATGTTAGGCCACACACCCCTAATGTAGCCAATCCTAATGAGTTTCTGCTGTTGGGTGTGGCCTATTATGCTAATGAGTTCCTGCTGGGCGTGGCCAACTCAGGAGCCAGACGGAACTCCATTCCTGTGCGTTCCTGCCCCAAAATAGCCCTGCAGGTAGACAAACATTTATTTACAGAGCCTTCCGTACTCACAGCAGCCCATTTATGCAGGAGTATTTATTTAGTGATTAAAGTCTTGGGCTAGGATCTGCATTCTCCACTGACTGTGGTATTTGTATTTATTTTATGTAAATATGTTATTTTGCTGGCTAGTCTCTATTATGAACCTCCTTAACTAGGATTTTTTAAAAAACAAAACAAACCTTATTATTGATTAGCTTTCAACCCTGATTTCTCCCATTAGAGTTTCAACATGGCTTATATCCCCCCCCAAAGAAAAATCCTTGGAAACAAGTTTGCTAGGGTTGCCAACTCCAAGTTGGGAGATTCCTGGAGATTTGGGGTGAGCCTGGGGAGGGGAGGGGAGGGACCTCGGTGGAGTATGATGCCGTCGAGTCCATTGATGGAAGTCTGGAGATCAGTTGTGATTCCTGGAGGTCTCCAGGCACCACCTAGAGGTTGGCAACCATGATTGCGGTATCTGCACCGAGGCCCCTAAAGAATGGATTGTGAATGAATGCACAACCCAGTTCTTGGCTACTTACAAACACAGCTTGCCCTAAAATCTTGATATATATTAACAATTCAAAAGATCGGGTGACACATATCCGAGCAGGGGGTGGCAGAAAGGTTGACTTGGGCAAGGAAAACCCTCCAATGAACCCCCCCACCTGCATCAGCCTTGAGTCATCTTCAGTGACTCAGCATTTCTTGTCACAGGCACTGGATAGTGAAGGGAAAGTTTGGCAAAACTTAGCCTTCATATCATTTGGGTACAGTATTTAGTCTCATCTGTTTGGTATTTGTTTAAAAACTGTAGGACTTAATCTTCTGGGCAATATAGGCCCCGGTCACACCGCAGGAAAAGCCGGGGCGGAAGTGCGGCTTCTTAGAGCCACAGCAAAAGAGAAGCGCGGCAGCGGGATCAGACAGATCCCCCGAGTCACCGTGCATATGCTCCCCAGCGTGATCAGGTGCCGAGGGGGAAGCCACGGACAGGAGAGCAAGGCGAGTCAGCTGCACATGTGTGCGCCTGCGCAGTTCGGCAGGGGGCCTCGCATGCTGCAGGAGATGGGTGCGTCGGCGATCACACGGCCACCCGTGCTGTGGATTTTCCAGTAGGTAGTAGTGTTTTGCAGGGGGTTTTTTACTCCACATCTTTGGCCAAAAGGGACGAGTTGGGGGCGGGTACGCGACGCTTGCCAGATGTTGGCATCTGATCATGCCGGTTTAATCCGCCCTCAATCTGTCCGTTCCATGGGGCAATTCATCCATACTTTTCAAAAATCTTTTTAAACATTTAACTAGTTTTGCTGACCGGTTTAAACTGTAGAAAATAGCTGGTGCAATGTGTCCTGTTCACCCTATAGACAAAGTTAAGGTTTCCCTTGCTCGAAAGCTAGTCGAATCGGACTCTAGGGTTGCGGTCCTCATCTCTGTTTCAAAGCCGAAGAGCCAGTGTTGTCCGAAGATGTTTCTGTGGTCACGTGGCCAGCATGACTAAACACCAAGGTGCACAGAACACTGTTACCTTCCCACCAAAGTGGTACCTATTTATCTACTTGCAATTTCTTGCTTTCGAACTGCTGGGTTGGCAGGAGCTGGGACCAGAGACGGGAGCTCACTCTGTCACACAGCACTAGTGTCTCGAACTGCCGAACTACAGACCTTCCGGTCTTCAGCTCAGCGTCTTAATCTCTAAGCCACCGCGGCCCCTTGTATAGACAAGGTAGAAGGATGTAGTGTATGGAATCTGATGTGGAATATAAGGAAAGGACAAATATTTTCAGGCATCTTCTTGCATTGCCTACTCCACAAAGTTGTTTTGTGGGTAAAGTTGTAAGGGATGTGTGTCACCTTGAGATCTTTGGGGAAAGGGCAGGATAAAAATGTAATAATAAATAAAATGTCTTTTAAAAAGATAGGTTTGCCTTCTCTTAAGAGGCAGGTTGTTGGTGGTTTTACCTTGGTTCCTGCTCCCTTCTACTTATGGAACTTTACTGGGTATTTTATAATACCCTGTACCATCTTTCTGCCATACAAGGCATTAAAATGGTCTTAAATTGGGCTGTTTCTTCTACTGCATAGGTTATTTTTGTTGGAGGAAGGGAGTTGGACTCTTGCCTCGGCAGAGGGTGGACAGAAGGAGTCTTGACATTTAAGCCCCAGTAGCTCCACGATTCCGTTAACAGCCATGATTTTTCTCATCTCCTCCCCCACCACCCCGCGCTGTGTTGCTTTCACCAGATCATTCAAGGTCCATGATCCACCTGCATCCTTTCTATGCTCCGTAGTCCAGTACCATCCCTTAAACACTGACAAGAAAGACCCTCCGTCTACTAGACAGCATGTGGTATCTCTTGGTTCCTTCGGAAGACAACTGTTTTTCGATGGACCAGCTGGACAGCAAAGATTTGATTTCAATTAAAGGCTTTGTTTCGATATTATAGCCTGGGAGGGGGAGGGATTAAAAACCCTGTCTTGCCTATAAGTATTCAAGGGTGATAACTGTAGCTCTTCGGGTCGAAGAGGCGTGGGGACAACAAAGGGAGGGCATTCACCCTGAGATTAGCAGTCCGATCAGCCTCAGAGTCCGCTCTGCTCAGTGACCCTCAGGCAGGGAGGGGAGGAGGAGTCCATTTTGGACAAGTTTGCCCCGATGTCACCAGGCCCTGCTAGCCTGTCTCAATGGTGCCTTTGTCAAGCAGGAGACAGATATAGCCTCTCTGTATTTGGAACAAGAGACGCCAACAGAGAATACAAGAGGGGGAGGAACAGACGTTTTACAGGCTATACTGGGAAACTGGCTCCATTACGTATACACAGCGCAGAGGGCCTTTGGTTGTCTTACATCAGGCCCAGAGGTTTCCAGAATATTTCCACCTAGCCTACGGAATTGACCCCCAGTCTTAAGGACCTCTCTTGGTATTACGGATGAACTGAATCCCCTTGGCTCAGTTCGATATAGTCTTCGCTAAATCAAATTATTTTTTTTTAATAAGGTGGTGTCTCATTTCCCCCCCTCAAACTCATTCCAAAACTCATAATTTGTGGTGCTCCTGATGACACCTGTGGGAGTGAAACAGGGCCCCCAACATACAGTCCACGCAAGGAACCACCTGGGTCCCAGCCCTCAGTGTTTATGTGGCAGAAGGGATCCAGACTAGTGAAATGGGAGCACTTGAGGGGCTGCCATTTTGACATTCCAGATGCCAAGGACACATTCAGTCCTGGAATTCAGACACTTCAAGGTAAGATTCGGGGTGAGAAGGAAAAGCAGGGCCTGCCTGAACAGAGCGTGATGAAGCCAAGGCTGACCTCTGTGTTAGGCTTGGCTTGTCACGTAACTCTTAAGATCGCCATTGCAAGTTCCTTCCCGCAGTTTCAGTCCAAACTTTGGCATCGTCTCTACTACGGGTTGCCAGAGTCGGGGGTCCCCCGTAGCCAGGCCCTTCCCCCAGCAAGGAGGACTTATCAGGAGAAAGGAGAAGGCCTAGGCCTCGTGGCTGGTGTCACACAGGAAACTGACATCATCACGCCAGCAATGTCTGGACAATGCTCTGGTTTTACCATAGAGTTTTTGTTCAAATTCCAGAGCATTGCCCAGACATTGCTGGTGTGATGACGTCACTTCCTAGGCCTCCTTCCTCCTCGTACGTTCCCCCCCCCCATCGGTGCCAGGAGGGACCGGGCAACCCTATCGCTACTTGTGATGTTCCATAGGTGTTTTCTCCTAAGCTGGTCATGACGCAGTCAGAATACTCTTTAACTCCCTCCTCTTCCCTTACATGAACAGCAACAGATGCTTTGGCAGAGCCTTCCCTTAGGATGTGCCACTTTAACCTCCTTTTTCTGTGAGTGAACAGCAACAGCCAGAACAACAGCTGAGACGCACAGGGGAGAATTCTGCTGCTGTCTCTGTGTCTGTTGATATGATGGGAAGATATGTAAAAAAAAATCCTGTGCCTCTGTCTCGCCTTGTGTGGCAATGAGTCAAGGGGCGGAGTCAGTGTTTATTATTTATTCTTTATTTTAGATATGTCTACCTCATTTTTCTCCTCAAAAAAAAATCCTGTGCCTCTGTCTCGCCTTGTATGGCAATGAGTCAAGGGGCGGAGTCAGTCTTTATTATTTATTATTTATTTTAGATATGTATACCTCATTTTTCTTCTCAATACAAAAGGCTGAGCAGCACACAAATGGGACTACAGTAGCAAAACAATGGTGCAACCATCAAGAGTTTCAGGGCGCTCCAGCAGCAGGTATCGCAATTACCCCTTAGCTCGTGTGCAGTTTCAGCATTAGAGTTGCTATGAGGGACATCCCAGTTTGAGAGCCAGTTTGGTGTAGTGGTTAAGTGTGCGGACTCTAATCTGGGAGAACTGGGTTTGATTCCCCACTCCTCCACTTGCACCTGCTGATGTGACCTTGGGTCAGTCACAAGCTCTGGCACAGCTGTACCTGAAAGAGCAGTTTGTGTCAGAGTTCTCTCAGCCCCACCCACCTCACAGGGTGTCTGTTGTGGGGAGGGGAAGGGAAAGGAGTTTGTAAGCCGCTCTGAGACTCCAAGTGAAGGGCGGGGTATAAATCCAATCTCTTCTTCCTCTTCTTCTTCTTCTTCTCCGTTTTGTCCTCACAACAACACCCCTGTGAGGAAGGTTGGACTGAGATAGGGTGATGGGTCAGGTTGCCAACCTTCAGGAGGCGGCTGGAGATCTCCTGGGATTATAACTCATCTCCAGGTGACAGAGATCATTTCACCTGGAGAAAATGGCTACTTTGAAAGGTGGACTCTGTGGCATTATACCTCTACCCAAACCCTATCCTCCTCAGGCTCCACCCCTTAAATCTCCAAGTATTTCCCAACCCGGAGCTGGCAGCAATAGTATATCATATTAGACTAATTTCTGTGTGTGTGTGAGAGAGAGAGACAGACAGAGAGAGAGATATATGGTAATTGTAACAAAGGAAGGTCCAAATACTGCCCACGCTTGTTGGCCATGTTGTTTCGTTAAGTGAAATTGAGACCAATTAGGAAAGTCAGCCTCAAGGTGAGTCCTTGGGGATCCCCCAAAACTACAGCTCATCTCCAGAGTACAGAGATCAGTTCCCCTGGAGGAAATGGATGCCTTGAAGGGTGGGCTCTGTGGCCCCGTACCCCACTGAGACCCCTGCACTTTCAAGGCTCCATCCCCAAATCTCCAGGAGTTTCCCAACCTGGATCTGGCAACTCTACCCCCCCCCATCCCTCCCCAGTGGCCAGGTTGGCAACCCTAAGACCGATGTCCGCCCAGTGCAAAAAGCACACCATTGCCATTTGCATGCAAAGGCTCACAGTGCTGTAGGGAAGAGGGGAGTCGGAAAGAATGCCTCTGTGCTTTGCTGATTGTGACTGGGCGGGGTGTCCGACTGCCCTCCGTGTTTGCAAGGTGAGAGGAGGCGAGAGAGGTCTGGCCGGTGAAGGTTCTCCTAGCCCAGCCCAGCCCAGCCCAGCCCGGCACCTCCCTACACCTCCAGTCATTTGAATTGGCTTAGGCAGCCGGTTCAGAGAGGTCACCCAGGGCTTGGGCTCCGATTCTCCCTGCTTGCTCTCTGCCTCGGTCTCTCCCCACTGCTTCCTCCCTCCCTTTTAATCCCTCTGTGTGTGTGTGTGTGTGTGAGAGAGAGAGAGAGAGAGAGAGAGAGAGAGAGAGAGAGAGAAGGGGGGGGCTGAGTGTGTGAGGCAGAGAGAGACTCCAAGGCGAGGGTGAGCGGATGGCGGATTCCACACAGACCCATCAGCCCGGGAGGCTTTCTTTCCCGTCCTCTGTGGGCTGCAGGGGTGGCTCGGCTCCAGACAAGGGTGAGGAGAAGCCTAGGAAAAGAGCTTTCTACCTGGTGAGGATGAAGCCCCTGAAGGAGCCCTTGGCGAGCAACAACAACAACGTGTCCTTTGTGATCCACTGCCACATAGGCAAGGAGATCAAACACATATGCAGCAACTGCAGTCGCGGGGAGGAAGCCCCCGATGGTGAGTTCTGTGCTCTCGGGCGTGTATGAGAGAGAGTGAGGGAGAGAGAAGGATGTTTGCTTGTGAGGCTTGTTGTGTGTACTTGCGTGCCTGGCTCCCAGCTCCTGGATGCTTTCCTCGCTACTTAAGGGACTGCGGGAGGAGAGAAAGAGGGGGCAGGGAAGGAAAGGGGTTTGGCAGCTCGTGGGCACGCCAGCCAGTGTGGGGGAGCCAAAGGAGCATTTTTCACTCCCTTTGCCTGTGCCCTGTGGTCCATGAGACCTCTCTCCAAGGTAGCTGCTATAGAAACTGTTTGTGTGTCTCCTTCGCTTTCATGTCATGACAGTGGCTGGAGGAGAGGAGTCTCTCCTCTGTGGCAAATCAACTTTTGCCCCCCCTTTCCTCTGTCAAGGAGCTGCAGTCAGAGTTAGCCTGATTTAAATGACTGGCCCTGGTGAGGGGCTGTCTTGCGTGGGATCCATCCGGCGTGCTGTTTCGCCCTCCCTTCCCGGGATGTGTGCAGAGTTCTCGGTGGATATCTGATTGGGATGAACGGGGTTGCCTTTGGCCAGACCCTTGTCTGAATGTAGGGGTCCGAAGGAGAGAAGATCCGACAGAATCATCAGGGTGGGGGTTGGACAGGTAAGCAGATCCCTCCTGCGTGTTTGCGACCGCAAAGGAAATGTTCTCAATGAGCGAGGCTGGATTTTTCTTTTGCCGGAGTCAGCAGCTCAAAGAGGCTGAAAGTGACAAGAGGCATAAAAGCAGGCAAGCAGAAATGTCTTTGGAGACCTTGCCAGCAATAGGCTCCCCTCCTCCCAGTCCTTCCTTGGTTTGTTTTGCCGTGATATGGTCACGGTTTGACTCCAGATCTTAAGGCTCTGGTGTTCGGAGTGGCTCCAATGGACGCCTGAGAGCTCGTTTCCTGAAGGTCAGTGAAAAGGGTTTTGATTGCAAATCCGAGTAGGGAAACGTAACAACGCTCCGAGCCGCTCGCTGTCTGCGGTTGCCGCCGTTTGATTTCACCATTTGTTGACACACGGGATGAATCTCGAATGGTAAAAAAACTCCATCCGTTCATTCTGCTCAGAAGTAGGAAATATTGTCTCGCCTCCAGCAGCTCTTTTGCATCCCAAGCCATTGTTAAGAAATAGCTATTTAAAAAGAAAAGAAAAGGTCTCCCATGAATTTTTTAATTGAAGACTTGCTAGTAGAATTGCAGTTTGTTTCTGTTATACTGCAGGTGAACAGCGGACTAGATAGCTGTGAAGCGGGGCAACAGGATGTCGTTCTGATAAATAGTGATCCAAAACTTCCCTTCCAGTTGTTATCACGGTAGCCAAGAATAACACTTGGCCCATGTTTGGGGTACAGCTCCACCAGCTCCACTACCCCACCGCCACCCCTTCTGCTTATTACTGGTGACAGCCAGAGACCACTGGAAATTGCCCCCGGAGATTTGCACAGCAGGTTCAGCGAGTGACTTCCAGCTTTGCACGATTCATGTATCCCCAAAAGCACCTATTAAAAATGCACACTGCCTGTTTTAATTTAATCCCGCTGTAAAAGCATTGCACCTGCTCCATTTATCAACATCCCTAGATTCAAAATTTCTGAGTGGTAGCACAGAGGAAAATGATCACCGTGAAGTGCAAACACGTGTAAACCTTACAAAATAAAAACTCCAGCTCCAAATGCATTGTCGAAAGGTCTGCAGCCACGGGCAGCAATCCTGTCTTTTAATGTCAGATCAGTAAAGTAGACTTAAGAGTGATGCTCCATATCAAGGGAGAGGGTTCTCAACCTTTGAAATGCAGAAGACCTTTAACACAGCTTTCTAGTTCATTTTTATCCTGCTCTTCCTCCGAGGAGCTCAGAGTGGTGGACATGGGCCCCATCCTGGTTTTATCCTCACAACAACCCTGTGAGGGAGATCAGACTGAGAGAGAGAGAAAGGGACTGACCCAAGGTCGCCCAGCAAACATAATGGACAATGAGGATTTGAACTTGGATCTCGTAGGTCTTAGTCTGATATGCTGATACCTACACCGTGCCAGCTCTGCCGAAACCTTTCCCATCCCTTATGCCCCAGGGTAACCATCTCAGAGAGAAATGTTGATTCGGGATAATCCCAGATTCAGTCCCCGACATCTCCAGCGAAAAGGATCCTGTGGTAGGCAGTGCTTAAAAAAAACTGTGAGCTAGCTTACACTATAACTCAGTGTAGAGGGAACGCTGGTGGTAGGTCGTGTGAAAGACCTCTGCCTGAGACCCTCGAGAGCCAGCTGCTGCTAGCCTGAACAGACAATACTCACCTTGATGGAGGAGGAGGAGGATGGTGATGGTGGTGGAGATGAGGAGGAGGAGGAAGATGATTATCAGGCATTGTGTGTAGGAGATCCTAAGATTGTCTGAAAGGCAGAAGTTTTCTAGCTGTTTTAGGATTATGCGCCACTAGGTGGCTTGTATTTACAAGCACTGCAGAAAGGGGATCATGTAATATAAATATATCTACTAATTTGTGTGTAAATCAAGGAAGATCTACTATATAAACAAAAGCACTGTGTGTTTTGTTGTTCAGTCGCACAGTCGAGTCCGACTCTTCGCGACCCCATGGACCAGATCACGCCAGGCCTTCCGGTCTTCCGCCGTCCTCTGAAGTTGGCTCAACTTCATGTTAGTTGCATCGATGACACTGTCTAACCATCTCATCCTTTGCCGTCCCCGTCTTCTTTGACCTTCAACTGTGTGTAAGCAAGGGGAGCTAACCTTGATTCTCCCCACCTTACTGTACCCCCCCCTCCCCACTCCACACACAATGCCTCACTGTAGAAGTCGTGTTTTCTCCCAGACAGGCTCTGGTTGTGGAAGTGAGCTGGGCTGGGGGGAGGAGGGGCACATGCAAAAGGAAATGGAGCACAGAGAGGTGGGGCGGGGGAGAGAGCAGGGTTTACCTTCTGTCACTTGCAGATCCCATCTTTGAATTTAAAAAAAACAACAACTCCACCTCCCCTGTTTGATGATTCCAGGAAAAGAAGGGAAACAATATATTACTTATACACAAATGGTTACTTGCTGTCCAAGTGGGAATTCTAACTCTGTCAGTAGTTGGGGATACTTTCTGTCTGAAATTTGGGTGGAGGGGTCTCTTGGGTGAGGAGTGCGTGCGGACACGCAGACCTGCCTTGTGCTGACTCGGACCCTTGCTAACCCTGGCCTGGACAGCCCAGGATAGCCCGATCCCGTCAGATCTCGGAAGCTAAGCAGGGTTGACCTTGGCTAGAATTTGGAAGGGCTGCCTCCAAGGAATACCAGGGTCGTGACGCAGAGGCAGGCAGTGGCGAACCACCTCTGAAACACCTCTTGCCTTAAAAGCAAGTTGAGCTCGCCACCTAGTGGTGCCTAATGCTAAAACAGCTAGAAAACGTCTGCCTATCAGACAGTCTTAGGATCTCCTGGCTATTCTACACACAATATCTAATCATCATCAGGGGTCATTTCCTGCAGGAGCGCACAGGAGCGGAGCTCTGGCAGTAAAGAGTCCAGGGGGCGGGCACATGCAAAAAGCCCCACCCCCTGCTCCCAGCAGCCATCAGTCAGAGCAAGAAGCAGCCAGGTAATTTGCAGAGCTCCCCACCCCGCCCCCGGTCCAAAACAGTCCAGTGGCACCTTTAAGACCAAGTTTTATTCAGGTACAAGCTCTCCCTCCTCCTCTGCGAGGACAAATCTGCACATTCCCCCCCCCCAATAGCTAGCGATCCAAAAGAGTCCAGTGGAGCCTGAGCGGTGGGTGTTGCCTTCTGACACACTTCTGGTGATGTCAGGGTGTGTGGCATATCCAAATAAGTTATGCTAATGAGTTATGCTAATGAGCTCCTGCACCTCTTTTTCTACGAAATGACCCCTGATCATCATCATCTTGCTCCATCAAGTTCAGTATTGTCCGTTCAGGCTAGCAGCAGCTGGTTCTCGAGGGTCTCAGGCAGAGGTCTTTCACATCACCTACCACAGGATCCTTTTAGCTGGAGATGTCGGGGACTGAATCTGGGACTCTCTGCTTGCCAAGCAGATGCTCTGCCACCGAGCCCTGGCCCCTCGTGAAATCCCACTGCAGTCCCTATGGAGTTCATCCCTGTTAAAAACAGCACGGTGTGTCCCACTGGGACCAATTGCCTGTTAACTTAGTTTCTACTTTAAAAAAAAAGTTCAACTATTTTAAATGAAAGGAGAACTGATCCCAAGCAATGATGCCTAGAAGTCCTCTGGTAAGCAGAAAGCATGTTGTGTGGCGTGCCTTTTTTAAAAGAACAGGGGCTTTTGTAACAATCTTCATTGCTACAGGCAGGGCTATTTTTGGGCAGGAACGCACAGGAACGGAGTTCCGGCTGGCTCCCAAGTTGGCCACGCCCAGCAGGAACTCATTAGCATAATAGGCCACACCCAACAGCAGAAACTCATTAGGATTGGCTACATTAGGGGTGTGTGGCCTAACATGCAAAGGAGTTCCTGCTACAAAAAAAGGCCCTGGGTTTTGACAACAAACAAGGTAAACAGAATAACAAGCAAAAGGTGGGTGTGGCTGGATGAGCACACTTCTGGTAACATGTGGGTGCGGCCTAATGTGCTAATGAGCTGTGCTGTCAGGGGTGTGGCCCAATATGCTAATGAGTTCCTGCTGTTGGGTGTGGCCTATTATGCTAATGAGTTCCTGCTGGGCTTTTTCTACAAAAAGAGCCCTGGACAGGGATGGACCCAGAGAAGAGGAGAGGCTGATTATGTGGTTGGAAAGAGGAACAATGTCAGGGGAGCTGACCAGGCTCATAGCCAGGACTCTGTGGCTTTATCATGAAGGGGAGTGGCGCGTGCCCCTCTCCCTCTCCTCCTGCAAGATTTAAAGGGCCCTTCAGCTGATCAGCGGGGAGCACTTGCTCCCCACCAATCAGCTGAAGGGACCTTTAAATCTTGCAGCAGGGAAGGGAGAGGGGCACAAAGCAGCTTTTAAGCCCCCGCTTCTTCTCAAAAGCAGTTAAAGGATCCCTTTAAATGCTTTTGGGAAGAAGCAGGGGCCTTTAAGAAGGCGGCAGGGGGGTGGCCCTTTAAGGAAGGGGGCCGGCCCTTTGAGGAAGGGGGCGGAGCCCCAAAATAGCCCTGCCATAGCTATGGGCCTGGAGCTGGCACTTTGCAGTTCAGAGAGTCTAGTATATACTCATGGATTCAGATGGTTACTAGAGTATTTGTAGCTGTATATATAAAAGTACACGGAAACTATCTGCAGAAGTCTCCATGCCTTTTAAGGTTCGGAATTCTATCAGGTAGTCCTGCACTCTTGTGCTAGAGCATGAATTTCCTTAATTATATAGTGGTGACTCTAAGAGTAGATTTAGCAACACGTTTTCTTTTTACACAAATGCACCAGATGGGTCCGAGGTAGAAGAAAACATCAAAATTGCAAAGCTCGAGAGACTTGGCAACCAAGCGGTTAACCAGTGCACCGGCTGCTTCGCAAACACTCCTTGGGGAAGTGCTTCTTTAGAAAGCTCCAAGCACAGAGTTGTGTTTGAGCAAACAATCCAGCCCCATCGGTATTTCTCACCTGGTCCTGTGAGATCTTCAGGTGCTCTGAAAATAAATGAAATTGGAGATGGGGTTGGCAGGGCAACTGCTGTACAAGATCAGCTGAAAGATTCTCGTTTATCATTCTTCTGCAGCTCATCTGAAGGTATAGAGATATTGGCCAAACAAAGGTCAACAGTATTTAAAAAGCGTTAAACTTGGTTTAACAAAGATGCATCTCCTGCTGTCCAAAAGATTTAACTATTATTATTATATTATATTATTCCATGCCAGCAATGCAATGCAAAAATTTTGGCTAATTTTTTCCCTGAAGTGGTAACGCTGGGTCTGGGGCCACGGTGGCCCAGAGGTTAAGACGCTGAGCCGCAGACCGGGAGGTCTGTAGTTTGGGAGTTTGAGACCTGAGTGCCGCGTGACAGAGTGAGCTCCCGTCTCTGGCCCCAGCTCCTGCCAACCTAGCAGTTCAAAAGCAAGAAATTGCAAGTAGATAAATAGGTACCACTTCGGTGGGAAGGTAACAGCGTTCCGTGCGCCTCGGCGTTTAGTCATGCCGGCCATATGACCACGTAAACGTCTTTGGACAGCGCTGGCTCTTCGGCTTGGAAACGGAGATGAGCACCGCCCCCTAGAGTTGGATTCGACTAGCTTTCGAGCGAGGGAAACCTTTACCTAAAGCTGGGTCTAGACTGCACCATTTCAGACTGCAGGTAGAGCTCACATAGTTTTCTACACAAAACCCTCTCTTAGTTTTCTACACGAAACCCTCTCTCTGCTACATGTCAAGGAGAAGGTGGGTTTTTAACCAGGCCTTCTCCCTGTAGGGGTGGCAACCCCGGGTTGGGAAATTCCTGGAGATTTGGGGGGTGAAGCCTGGGGACAACATGGTTTGGGAAAGAGAGGCACCTCAGCCGGGTACCATGCCATAGACTCCACCCTCCAAAGCAGCCACTTTCTCCAGGGGTACAAACAAGTACACAGAATAATCTGTCGTGCTTTACAAATCACACTAGAGACTATTTAGTCTTCTTATGCAGTTCTACTCACATCCAAAATTAATACACAAAGTGCCCTATCCAGGCACTGCAGGCGAGGTTCCCAAAGGTTGCCAGCCTCCAGGTGGGGCCTGGAGATCTCCCGCTTTTACAGCTGATCCCCAGTTGACAGAGATCAGCTCAAAGAGAGGAACCTCAGCTGGGTACCATGCCATAGTCTCCACCCTCCAAAGCAGCCACTTTCTCCATGGGTACAAACAAATAAACAGAATAATCTGTCGCGCTGTACAAATCACACTAGAGACTTTTTAGTCTTCTTATACACTTCTACTCACAACCAAACTTAATACACAAAGTGCCATATCCAGGCACTTTGGGCAGAGATCAGCTCCCCTGGAGAAAATGGCTGCTTTGGAGGGTGGGCTCTATGGCATTGTGCCCTGCTGAGGCCCCTCCCCAAGCCCCGCCCTCTCCCGGACTGACCCCCAAAGTCTCCAGGTATTTTCCAACCCAGACCTGGCAACCCTAGTTCCCCCCTCCAGCTGGATCTGGGCTGGCAGGTCGGGGGCCCCTAGAGCGGGCAACACCCCCCCCCCCCAGGGGCTCTGGCAGCCCAAATGCTGCTGTCACTTTCTTGGATCATCGGATTTTATGGTACCTTCTGTATAGATTTATGGCCGTTCGGGGATGACTTTGCAGTCAGTACGGCATTGCCCCGGGCAGTGTTCCCTCTAAGCTGAGTGAGTGTGAGCCAGCTCACAGTTTTTTAGCCTCCAGCTCACACATTCTTGACTTAGCTCAGGAAGGAGGGCTCCAAAGCAAACTAATTCATTTGGTAGCCAAATCGCTTCCTCACAGCTTCAATGCCAGTAACAAAGTGGAATTCTTGCTCACAAGACTCCACAGCTTAGAGGGAGCATTGGCCCCAGGGTATTTGAATGTGGTTTTGAGCGGCACCTTCTCTGTTCCAAGGTAGGTTTGGTGAAACAACAGCGGGGAAAGCCAATGCAGAACCAGCCTACGTTGTCTCCTCCCCTGCGCAGCTGTTTTGAAGTTTAAAAACGAGTTAGGAGAGCGGAGCACAGGTCTCCCACTTTGCGTCTTATTTCAGCATTCGGTGTGTGCCTTGCAAATGCATGACGGACACTGGAGCGAGGCATGCACCCTCCATGTTGTTTTCATTCCCCCCCCTTCCCCTCCCCAAACTGCCACTGTGGAGGTGGAGCCCAGCTGCAATTCTTCTGCTTGGTTCCCTACCATTGTTTCTCCTTCCATTGTTTGGAACACCCTTTAACAAGGGTGTAGACTTTCCAATTTCCCAGGGGGGGCTGGGGCTGGGCCAGAGGCATTGCTTTGCTAGGAGCAAGGGTGGCTCCCGGGGGAGGCTGAGCACCTTCCTGAAAATTTTGGCGGGGGCTGAAGCCCCGCCGCCCCCACGAAGATTACGCCTATGCCCTTATAGATGCGGATCAGTGTTCCCTCTAAGCTGAGTTAGTGTGAGCTAGCTCACAGTTTTTTAGCCTCTGGCTCACACATTTTTTTTCCTCAGCTCAGGAAGGAGGGCTCCAGAGCACACTGATTTAATGCAGTAGCCAAATTGCTCACTCAGAACTTGAATGCCAGGAGCTCACAAAGTAGAATTTTTGCTCACAAGACTCCACAGCTTAGAGGGAGCATTGGATGGGATTAGGGCTGTTCTGAATAGGTGCGGCCATAAACGGCTGCAGTTAGCGGGCGGCCTCTGTTATCTTCATTTTAGAGCCGGCCGGGGAAGCCTGTTAAAGCCCCTGAACCATATGTGAATCAGTAATGGGGAAACAGAGCCAGGGAGGGGAAACGGCTGGGTTTACGGCTTGCCTGGAAGATAGCAATTCGATTCAATAATTACTTTTTTGCAGGTAGCCAAATAATCACCTTGTTTTACTTAATAACTAATGTTTCATTTAACAGCAGAGCGCATTTTTCTACCCCGGCTGTTTGAACAGCTGAACCCAGAGTCCTAAAACCCAGGGGGGGGGATTGCAATTACACGTTTTCTCTCCTCCTCTTCTTCTTCTTCGTGGCTAGCTAGATCTCCAGCTCCTGTACCTCCGTCTGCATTTCTAACAAGATCAGCCAGCAGTGATAATGAAGCATTACCCAGTGAATCAGGAGGCCACACGATAAGCAAAAATAAGACACAGTCCCTGGATAAAAGCCTCAGAACAATACTCTCATTTGCACTCAGGCAGCATCTGAGAAGCCTGGATATTTCCTGGTTTTTTTGAGGACCAGCAAAGAGAGTAACTCCAGTCTAAACCCTAGAGGCCAAAGCTGGACTAACTCTGCCTGTCGATTGCATTGTCAGTCTCTTGGCTGCTTCCAGGGGTCATTTCCTACAGGAGCGCACAGGAGCAGAGCTCCGGCAATAAAGAGCCCAGAGGGCGGGCACATGCAACAAGCCCCGCCCCCTGCTCCCAGCAGCCCTCAGTCAGAGCAAGAAGCAGCCAGGTAAGCTGCAGAGCCCCCACCCCCCTGGTCCAAAACAGTCCAGTGGCACCTTTAAGACCCAAGTTTTATTCAGGTACAAGCTCTCCCTCCTCTGTGAGGACAGATCTGCACGTCCCCCCCCCAATAGCTACCAATCAAAACAGTCCAGTGGAGCCTGAGCCCTGGGTGTTGCCTTCTGACACACTTCCGGTGATGCCAGGGGGCGTGGCATATGCAAATAAGTTATGCTAATGAGCTCCTGCACCTCTTTTTCTACGAAATGACCCCTGGCAGCTTCACAGATTAAGCAGAGTATCGCGCTAGGATCTGTGAGACCCAGCTTCGAATCACCACCCTGCAATGGAAGAAGGAGGAGATTGGGTTTTTACCCTGCCCTTCACTCAAGAGTCTCGGGGAAGCTTACAATCTCCTTCCCTTCCTCTCCCCACAACAGACACCCTGTGAGGTAGGTGGGGCCGAGAGAGCTCTGAGAGAACTGCTCTTGAGAGAACAGCTCTCAGAGAACTTTGACTGACCCAAGGTCACCCAGCAGCTGCATGTGAAGGCGTGGGGTATCAAACCCAGTTCTCCAGATTAGAGTCCGCCGCTCTTAACCACTACTACAAACTGGCTCTGAAAGGGTGACCTTGAGCCAATCACACACTCTTCTCCTAACCTACCTCCCAAGGTTGTTGTAAGGTTACAAATGTAGGAGAGGAGAATGATGAAAGCTGCTTTATGTCCCCATTGAGGAGGAAGGGGGGGGTACAAATGCATAAATAAATAAAATTAATCACTTAGAAAAATTTCTGTGTTTCCTCTCCAGAGAACCCTTTTGAGACAGTTTACAAAATGAAACGTTAAAAAAAAAGCATAAACCTCATTTAAAATTAAATATTAAGCTCCCAGCATTAAAAACCTATCCTGAGCATAAAAACAGCATAAAACGTGCAGGCGCCTCAGACTAGAAGACGACTGTAAAAACAATATGAAAAGATCAACTCTTTAATCAAAAGGTAGCAAGAAACGTTAAAAGAGAGTAGAGTAGGTGACAAGCAAGCCTCAAGGGGAAGGGAGTTCCATTCCACAGGCAAGGGGCCACTACTGAAGAAGCCCTGCCTTTGTTGCCACTCCAAATGGCACAAGAGGAGGCAGCCCTTCCTACATAATAACACTTTGGTGTAGCCGGTTTGGTGTAGTGGTTAAGTGTGCGGACTCTAATCTGGGAGAACCGGGTTTGATTCCCCACTCCTCCACTTGCACCTGCTGATATGACCTTGGGTCAGTCACAAGCTCTGGCACAGCTGTTCCTGAAAGAGCAGTTTGTGTCAGAGTTCTCTCAGCCCCACCCACCTCACAGGGTGTCTGTTGTGGGGAGGGGAAGGGAAAGGAGTTTGTAAGCCGCTCTGAGACTCCAAGTGAAGGGTGGGGCATAAATCCAATCTCTTCTTCCTCTTCTTCTTTATACTGAATCAGCCCATCAAGGTCAGTATTTTCTGCACTGACTGGCAGGGGGATCTCCAGGGTCCCGGGCAGAGGAGGACTTTCACGCCACCTCTTAACTGATCCTTGACAGGAGGTGCTCGGTACTGAACCTGGGACCTTCTGCATGCAAAGCAGATACCCTACCACTGAGCCACAGCCACAATCCAGATGGGTTTCCTCTTGTCTCTCCCTGTGTCCCAAATGGGGTTTGGTCACTGCCCTTACACATAAAGCTGCCTCAAAGTGAGTCAGACTGCTGGTCTATCAAGGTCAATTCTTTGACTGGCAGGCTATAGGGTGTCGAGCTCATTTGTTATGAGGGCCGGATCTGACATAAATGAGACCTTGTTGGGCCAGGCCATGTGTGTCATGAAATGTAATGCCAGGTAGCGGAGATATAAACTTTATAAAGGACACAAACACAAAGGGTTTTTTTTAACTTAAAATAAAAACATGCTTAAAACATTAGCACTCCTGCAGTATTTTGTTTATTTAAGAGTGTCTGATAACTGACACCTCTTGCTCTGAATTATTGCACCAAAATGTCTCTGCTGTTGCCATCTTGAGTATGCTGTTCAGGTGTGTATCTGTAAGCTGCAAACCTACGATGACGCAGCAGAACTGGAAGAAGCAGCAGAAGGCAGCCAGTTCCACTGCGGGCCTGAGAGAAGCCCTCCGGGGGCCTGATCTGGCCCCTGGGCCGCATGTTTGACACCCCTGTTCTAAAGTATCCAGCTGATCTTACTTAGCTGATCTTTTTCACTAGGGATCCTGGAGACTGATCCTGGAATCTCTACCTTGTGTCTCCCTTTCCCTTTAGTTTGGGTTCAGGAGGTTTCACAGAACGGGTCTGACTCAGGGTACAAATGCAGCTGTTTACAAATATGTGCATCACTTTCGTTTTCTCCATGCAAGTCCACGAAAGACTGGTGCTTGAGGAGCTTCCAGTAGATAGGGAAAGTCTTTCTAGTGTAATAAGGGTTGCCAATCTCCAGATGGGATCTGGAGATCTCTTGCTACTACAACTAACCTCCAGACAATAGACATCAGCCCCCCATGGAGAAAATGCCTGTTTTGGAGGGTGGACTCTATGGCCTTGTACCCTGCTGAGCCCCCTCCCCTCCACACACCCTGCCCCCCAAGGCTCCGCCCCCAAAATCTCCAGGTATTTCCCAACCCAGAGCTGACAACCATAATAGTATTTCTTCCATGAAGAAACAAACACATTCTTAGGGCTACTTCACACGTTAGAGCAAATGATGGAAACTAAGAATGTGTACTTGCATGTGTAAATATCGGTTCCATTGCATGTATCTACTTTGCAGGTAATGTTTACTCAGTTTGTACCCTTTTGACCCATAACATGTGAAGCAGCCCGTAGAGGTGGTTAGTTTGGCATGGTTTTGTAAGCCTCTGGTTTACAGTCGTACCCCAACAATATTTATGTATTTATTTATTTATTTATTTTTCAAATGTCTGCCTCACCCTCCCAGCCTGAATAAATGGCCTGTCTTACGTTTTTCTGTTTCACCACTTTAAAGTGGTCTATCATGCCTGTGATGAGATATTGTTAGTCAATTTGATTATTTAAACAGGACAGTTAATCGACTATAAAGGTTTTTGTGGAACCCTAAATTTCATTTTTCTATACTGTAGTGGTTGAAAACTGTGACAACAATATGTTCTTAAGGCTCAAAAGAAGAAGAAAATGCAAAAGTCATTTTTTATGTTTTTACAAGTAACCAAAGTAAACCAAGCTTTCTTTGGGCTAAATGGGCTCATGAGATTCATAGAACACCTGAGGCTTTCAATCCATACTGGGACATATTGCATCATGTCTTAAGTCTCTGAGTTTGCATTGGCACACGTGGTAAACTATCTAAAACAGAGGCGATAAAAGATTCTACTTCCCTCTCCCAGTTTGGTGTAGTGGTTAAGTGCACGGACTCTAATCTGGGAGAACCGGGTTTGATTCCCCACTCTTTCACTTGCACCTGCTGGATGACCTTGGGCAAGCCATAGTTCTGGCACAGCTGTTCTTGAAAAAGAGCCGTTTCTGTCAGAGCTCTCTCAGCCCCACCTACCTCACAGGGTGTCTGTTTTGGGGAAGGGAAAGGCGTTTGTAAGCCACTCTGAGACTCCTTCAGGTAGTGAAGGGTGGGATATAAATCCAATCTCCTCCTCCTCCTCCTCCTATCCATGAGATGGGGCGTGGGAGGTGGAAATCCCTAGGGTTTAGTAGGAAGGTTGCAGTATCCTTTGCTCCAGGTGGAGAAAAAAGGTAAAGGTTCCCTTGCTCGAAAGCCAGTCGAATCCGACTCTAGGGTTGCGGTGTTCATCTCTGTTTCAAAGACGAAGAGCCAGCGCTGTCCGAAGACGTCTCCGTGGTCATGTGGCCAGCATGACTAAACACCGAGGCGCACGGAACGCTGTTACCGTCCCACTGAAGTGGTACCTATTTATCTACTTGCAATTTCTTCCTTTCGAACTGCTAGGTTGGCAGGAGCTGGAAGTAGAGACGGGAGCTCACTCCGTCATGTGGCACACTCGGGTCTCGAACTGCTAAACTACCGACCTTCCACAGCCTGCAGTTCAGCGTCTTAACCACTTGAGCCACCGCAGCTCCAGGTACAGAAGACCTGAGCAAAAAGATCAAGAGGCCAATGAAATGGAGGGACTATCATTTGAGAGTTACATCATTCTTTGAGATTACAAATGGAACAGGACAGGCAAAATCGAGTCGCTTATACATGCAGTATAAGATTCTTATTTTATTTTATTTTATTCAATTGGCAAGCCATTCAAGGAATCTGGAAAGAAATGCAACCACACCTTTAACCATTTAGAGTTGCCAGTTCTGGGTTGGGAAATACCTGGAGACTTTGGGGGTGGGGCCTGAGGAGGGCGGGGTTTGGGGAAGGGCTTTAACGGAGTGCGATGCCACAGAGCCGGCCTTCCAGAGCAGCCGTTTTCTCCAAGTGAACTGATCTCTGTCGCCTCGAGATCAGTTGTAATCCCAGGGGATCTCCAGCTTCCACCTGCATCTTGGCGACCGTACATGAGATCCTTTTCAACAAAAGGTACAGAAAAGGAACCTTCTCTACCAAATCTTGACTTCTCTACCTGGGGCAAGCAATGAACTACGTTTATATACTACATCTATGAATGATTCGTAGCCTAATTAATTGGCAGTAGATGAAATCTGCAGCATCCTTCTCTAAACCCAATGGTTGCGCATATTCAGAGGTATTGCTGGCCATTGGTTGAATGTACCCACACAGTCATTCGGACATTGGGATAGTTGTGAGTCCTCTAGAAGTACCAGGGATCACTCCATCATAAATATGGAGAGATTTGCCTTACTGATAGGCGCTCCTGTTGGGAAACTGAATAGGGCAGAAGAATGTGGCGTTTTTGCAGTCCCAAGTGCCGTGTTTCCAATTCATGTCCGGCACTTTTGTTGTTGTTCAGTCGCACAGTCGAGTCGGACTCTTCCCGACCCCATGGACCAGATCACGCCAGGCCTTCCAGTCTTCCGCCGTCCTCTGAAGTTGGCTCAATTTCATGTTCGTTGCATCTATGACACTGTCTAACCATCTCATCCTTTGCCGTCCCCGTCTTCTTTGGCCTTCAATCTTTCCCAGCATCAGGGTCTTCTCCACTGAGTGCTCCCTTCTCATTTGGTGGCCAAAGTATTTGAGCGTCAGCGTCAGTATCTGGCCTTCCAGGGAACAGTCGGGGTTGATTTCTTTTAGGATTGACTGATTTGATCTCCATGCAGTCCAAGGAACTCTCAAGAGTCTTCTCCAGCACCATAATTTGAAAGTATCTATTCTTCGGCGCTCGGGCTTCCTTATGGTCCAACTCTCGCAGCCATACATGACTACTGGGAATACCATTGCTTTAACCATGCGGACTTTTGTGGGCAGGGTGACGTCTCTACTTTTTATCATGCTGTTTAGGTTCGCCATCGCTTTCCTCCCAAGGAGCAGGCGTCTTTTAATTTAATTTAATGGCTGCTGTCACAGTCTGCGGTGATCTGGGATCCCAGGCACTAGTGAATCATTTATTTGTTTTTCACAATCATGTTCTACAATACTCACTGTGAACTTTATGGGTCAGGTCAGTCGATGGTGGTCGCCATCTGCATATTTAGTGCACAACTAGAGGAGATGGTGAGAAATTTGTGATAGAATTTCTTACGCTTTTTTTTGTACCGACTGCTTTGCCCTATTTTGGCACTGATTGGCACTCTGTAATAGAACAGCAGTGACTCCCCAATCCATAGGCAGGCTCTGTCACATTAGAGGAATCAGGTTTCTCCAGCTGCCTCTGAAAAAAAAATGGTCAGGCAGTTTGGTATAAGGATTGTTAATGCATTTTTTCCGCTTTCTTATATAATGCAGTCTGCGTATTTAACTGCTGTTCTGTCTGGAGATGGTATGCATTTAATTGTGCTATCGCTTTCCCACTTTTTTTTTTTTTGCTAGAGAACATTTTTTTAATGTGATAGATTACCAAAATATCCATTGTTGAGCTGGCTGGGGAAGGAGAGGGAGGAGGAGGAAGAGTCGGTAGGTTGCAGAGTCATTGTGGAGACCCCTGAGAGAGGAGGAGGAAGAGGAGGAGGAGAGATTGAATTGAGGCCCCACGCATCACTCGAGGTCTCAGAGAGGCTTACAGTCTCCTTCCCTTCCCTCCTCACAACAGACACCCTGTGAGGTAGGTGGGGCTGAGAGAGCTCTTTCGAGAACTGCTCTTGAGAGAACAGCTCTGTGAGAATTGTGGCTGACCGAAGGACAGCCAGCAGCTGCATGTGGAGGAGTGGGGAGTCAAACCCGGTTCTCCCAGATTAGAGTCTGCGTTCTTAACCACTACACCAAACTGGCTACAGGCCCCTGTTGAGATTCAAGCCAAACAGGTCCCCTGCCCTGATGAGGTGAGAATGGGGTTGCCAACATCCTAGTGGTGGCTGGAGATCTCCTGGGGTCATAACTGATCTCCAGGCCACAGGAATCTGTTCACCTGTAGAAAGTGGAGGCTTTGGAAGGTGAATTCTATGGCATTAGACTGCATTGAAGTTGCTCTGCAAACCCCACTCTCCGAGTCCTCAAGCTTCAGCCCCAAAATCTCCAACCTGGCAACCCTCGGTGGGAAGCAGGTTCCCCCTCCCCCATGTTTCCCCACCACAGTTTTCCAAAGTGTGCTCTTAGGAGTCACTGTACATTGGGAAATAAATCCTGCAAGGAAGGGTGGGGGGATGATAAGTCTTGGGAAGAGGGGAGGTGTGACCATGCTCTTCAAGGACATGGAAGGACTGTCACATGGAAGAGAACAAAGAATTGTGCTCTGCCCAGGGGTCATTTTGTAGAAAAAGAGGTGCAGGAGCTCATTAGCATAACTCATTAGTATAACTTATTCACATATGCCACACACCCCGGCATCATGGGAAGTGTGTCAGAAGACAACACCCACCGCTCAGGCTCCACTGGACTGTTTTGGATTGCTAGCTATTGGAGGGGGGGGACGTGCAGATCTGTCCTCGCAGAGGAGGGAGAGCTTGTACCTGAATAAAACTTGGGTCTTAAAGGTGCCACTGGACTGTTTTGGACTGGGGGGAGCTCTGCAACTTACCTGGCTGCTTCTTGCTCTGACTGAGGGCTTCTGGGAGCAGGGGGTGGGGCTTGCTGCATGTGTCTGCCCCCTGGGCTCTTTACTGCTGGAGCACCACTCCTGTGCGCTCCTGCAGGAAATGACCCCTGGCTCTGCCTCACTAAAGGGCAAGGCTGGATCCAGGGGACTTAGGTTACAAGAGGGCAGGATTTGGTTGAACATTAGAGGACACTTCCTGTGGATCATGAGAGGTAAAAGTGGTTCAAGAATAAAACCAATGGTGGAGAAATATTTGCTTTCTGTCACACGTGGTTTTCAAGGCAAGGCAGAATAGACAGTTTGGTGTAGTGGTTAGGAGCGCGGGCTCTAATCTGGGAGAACCGGGTTTGATTCCCCACTCCTCCACATGCAGCTGCTGGTGTGACCTCAGGTCAGTCACAGGTTCTCTCGGAGCTGTTCTCTCAAGGGCAGTTCTGGAGAGAGCTCTCTCAGACCCACCTACCTCACAGGGTACCTCTTGTGGGGAGGGGAAAGGAAAAGAGATTGTAAGCCATTCCTTCGGGTAGTGAATAGTGGGGTATAAATCCAATCTCTTCTTCTTCTTCATCATCTGTCAAGAATGTCCTAGCTTTGGATTCCTGGCACTGAAAAAACGATTGGACTATGTGGCCTATAAGGCCCATTCTTATTCATTCCATGATTGTCCTCTAGAACACAAGGAAAGCCATTGAGAATGATTCCTTCTTTACTTGGTCCATCCTTTTCTTCCTTATGGTGCCATCCTGTATTGTTCTTTGTGCTGATGCTGGTGTAACAGAGAGAGAACTAGTAGGTGAGTACATACATACACGAGCATACACTGTGGCACTACTGGTTGTCTATATACCGCTCAAACTCTTTGTTTACTTCATTCATACCGAACCGTTCTCCCCGATGGGGACCCCAAGAGGCTCCCATCATTCTCCTTTCCTCCATTTTATCCTCACAACAACCCTGCTACTCTACCCCCTATTAGGTAACTTTGTAATCTTCATTGTACTATTGGGTGCAGTAAAGAAGAAGCTGGAGACCAACTGGTGATGAAGGTGCATAAAGTTTACTTAGAGATAATGGTGAATATTTACACAGAGATATAAGAACATAAGAACATAAGAACATAAGAGATGCCAATGTTGGATCAGGCCAAAGGCCCATCCAGTCCAACACTCTGTATCCCACAGTGGCCAGAAATACAAGGTGCCATCAGGAGGTCCACCAGTGGGGCCAGGACATTAGAAGCCCTCCCACTGTTGACCCCCCCCCCAAGCACCAAGATGACAGAGCATCACTTGCCCCAGAGTCCCTATCTATACCTTGTGGCTAATAGCCACTGATGGACCTCTGCTCCATATGCTTATCTAATTCCCTTTTGAAGCCGTCCATGCTTGTAGCTGCCACTATTTCCTGTGGCAGTGAATTCCAAGTGTTAATCACTCTTTGGGTGAAGAAGTACTTCCTTTTATCCGTTCTAACCCGACCGCTCAGCAATTTCATGGAGTGCCCACGGGTTCTTGTATTGTGAGAAAGGGAGAAAAGTACCTCTTTCTCTACCTGCTCTTTCCCATGCATAATCTTATAAACCTCAATATACAGACTGTCTTACAGCATAACATACCTTAGTTGGAGAGAACTAAGTCCCCCCACCCAGCTTATCAAGCTGATACCTTATATACTAACCCCAGCCAATCACTAACAGGATAAACTAATTTCCTACTCTAACAATGCTAAACCTGGTAGTTTACAGCTAAGACTTACACATAGATCAAACTGATCTAGATCCAGTAACTGCTTGCTACCTCAACCTAGACATATATCTCAATATGTACTAAGTGATCCACAAAGCTACTGTAATAAATTATTAGGGACTGTGGTCTTTACTACTGTGTTTAGCTTGCTGAAACTAGGATAATACGATGTAATTGTTACATCATTGAATGTGTTGTGTGAATACTTAGGCTTGGCTTCAGTTCTGTTTTTAGACTTCTGGGTGGTTCTACAACCCTAATCCTATTGCATTGTTCATTGAATGCCCCATCTGTCAACTGTATTGACTCACTCTGTGTAATCCACCTTAAGACCAAGTGAGAAAGAGAGACAATAAATCAATCAATCAGTCAATCAATCACTTAAAGGAGAAATGACAGTGCCCTTTGTTGCCTTCAGAGAGTTAGCTTTGCTGCAATTAGTCTAATGGGTTCTATGTCGAATAGAAATTGAGACAGATCATTTATTTAATGACTATATCCTAATACATCTTCCACCCGTGAGCCATTGGTTTTAGCATCGTCTGGGGCTACCTAGGCAGGAGGCAAGGAGGCGTTATTGATTGACAACTCAGATTTTTTTCCATCTAATGTTTGCATTTTTGAACTTTGCCACATGTAGGAACTTTAAGCATGCCGTAAGCTCATGTAGGTGCACTTTGTCGTCGTTGCCTTTTTCATTAATTAATGATCAGGAGGGGCTGTGGCACACAGAGGGCTCCAAGTTCAAATCCTGGCCTCTCCAGGTAAAAGATTTCAGGTGGGATGCTGGGGAAGGCCTCTTTCCACCTGTCAGGCTAAACCACGCTGAGCAGGAGAGGCCAACGTTATGATTTGGTATAAGGCAGCCTTTTATCAATTTACTGCTACCCCACCCCCACCCCCCCCCAGGCTTTGCAAAATAGCAAGCAACCTTGTTTTGTTTGAGTGAGGTCATATTTTTGCTATGCATTTTATTTGGTTTGCGATGGTTTTCATTGTCACGGCTTTCCTCCTTTATGATTTTATGAGTATTTCTTAGGCAGTCAAAGTCAGCGTTTCTGCTCGTTAAGTTGTATAGGCAGAAGAAAATTCAGGATTCTTTTCCCACACAGAGTAGCAATACATGGTGGAATTCACAGGCTGCCATGGACTCTCTCACTGAGATCTTGCTGGACGCGATCTCGGACTTCCATCCACTTGCTCCCACTTGCGGGGAGTCCGAGTCAAGCCCCTTGCCATGAGCTCCTGTCTTGAGAGTTCATTGGAGTTCGGGAGCCCTTCAGCTCCTCTTAAGGATCCAGTGATCCAGTGGCTTCATGGGAGCAAGTCCCGGAGCCGACCATTTTCGCTGCGCCGAAAACCAGAAGCATCACATTCAAGAGCTTTTGTACAAATATTGTAGAATCTTGGGTTGCATGGCTAACATTGGCTGCCCCAGTAGCATTTCCTGAGGAGGTCAGCAAGCATCAAGGAAGAGAAAGAGGGAAGGAAGAGATAAAATCTTGTTTGATTGTTTGGCTGATGGCAAGTTTAACAAGACAGAAGTTTGAAACATGTTTAATTTATATCTTGATCTGAGATAGTAACATTCAGGGGTAATTTCCTGCAGGAGTGCACAGGAGCGGAGCTCCGGCAGTAAAGAGCCCAGGGGGCGGGCACATGCAACAAGCCCCACCCCCTGCTCCCAGCAGCACTCAGTCAGAGCAAGAAACAAGAAGCAGCCAGGGAAATTGTAGAGCCCCCCCCCCTCTGGTCAAAAACAGTCCAGTGCCCCATTTAAGACCAAGTTTTATTCAGATACAAGCTCTCCCTCCTCTGTGAGGACAGATCTGCACGTTCCCCCTCCCCCAATAGCTAGCAATCCAAAACAGTCCAGTGGAGCCTGAGCGGTGATGTCCGGGGGTGTGAGAAATGCAAATAGGTTATGCTAATGAGTTATGCTAATAAGCTCCTGCACCTTTTTTCCTACGAAATGACCCCTGGTAACATTTGATGAGATCCAGCACAGTGGTCTGTAGCCACCACAAGGGGGCCATAGACCTCTGGAAGCATGCATGCCTGGCCTAAAAGCTGTTGATACTTCCTTAGCTGGTCTTCCGGAATTTCTGACCGTTTACTCTAGCCAGGTGGTAGTGCACAGGTTGAGTCCCCACTGCATATCAGCCAGGTACCATTGACAGCGTACTTGGTAGGGTTGCCACCCTCCAGGCAGAGCCTGGATATCTCCCCAAATTACAACTGATCTCCAGACTACAGAGATTAATTCCCTTGGAGGAAATGGCAGCTTTAGAGGGCAGAATCTATGGTATACTGTAGTCTAGGAGAAACTGAAGTCCTAGAGTGACATAGCATCTCTGCTGAGCTCCCTCCCTTCTGCAAATTCTACCCTCTCTATCTAGGCTCTGCCCCCAAATCTCCAGGAATTTCCCAACCCCGAGTGGGCAGACCTACAACTAGAGTTGCCAGTTTTATGCTGAGAACCAGCAGGAACATTTGGGGCATGGCAAGTGGCGTCACCTGACATCGCTTTGGGTTTGTACCAACGAGTGACATCACGGTGCTCTAAGAATTTGCTCATTTGGTAAAACTGTAGAGACGTGCAGATTCTTGGAGTGTCCTGACATCAGTGCTGGGCACGAACAAGAAGTGACATCGTGATATCATGTGACATGGCTCTCCACCCCTTGCTCTTGCTGGAGTGAAGAGGCCCAGTGGGGTCTGGAGCCCAGAGGGAGGTTGCCTGCCACCCCCAGGAGAATGCCAAAGACAATAGGGAACCTTTAGCGTACAGGTATGGCCTCAAATAACACCACTAAGGGAAGACCATCAACAGTTCACCACGATATATGATAAAAACTGTATATTACATTAATTAAAGTTCAAGGATGGGTTAGTGGTCATAACCCAATAGAATGTGTAAACATATATCCAACAGATTACGCATAACAATTAGGCGTTATTTACAAAAAGGACATGTCCAAAAACCAACAGTAGGCTCCTCTGTGATATACCGTATTTTTCGGACCATAAGACGCACCTAGTTTTTAAAGGAGGAAAACAGACGCACTCACTTTTCCTCCCACTTTTTTTGGAAGAAAAAGTGCGTCTTATGGTCCAAAAAATACGGTAGTACATAAATAGCATCCATAGACCTCAAAACAGAAAGTAACTGTGACAGAACTCACCCACTGTGGAAAGAAAAACAGCCCGAACTCCCAGGTATAAATCAAGACGTTTTAATGATCTTCAACAACGGCTGGTAAAACGGAACCCTAGGATTCCATTGAAGTTACTGAGCTGTGTCTATGTTATTTTGGAAATCCTTGTACTTCAATGAATGTAACATACAAGTTTGATCATATATAGTGGTGAATTGTTGATGGTCTTCCCTTGGTGGGTGTTATTTGTGGCTATACCCCTAAGAGAATGGCAACCCTAGGACTCACAACGTTTTGAAAAGTCTTGCATATGCTGACCGCAGGATATCAGGAGTCAAATCCAGTGAATAGGGGCCATAGTTCAGAGGTCAAGCACCTGCTGGCCAGATAGGATGCACCAGATTCAATTCCCATAGTCTCCAGTTGACAGGGCTGGGGGGGAAACTCTGCCTGTGTCCATGGAAAACCATTGCATGTTACAGAAATTGGAACTGGGTTGACAGTATAAGGTAGCTTCTTGTGTTCATATGAGACTTTCTTGTTTCCTGTAAACATCTGTTAAAAGCTGATGTGCTCAGTCAGCAAGCCATGTAGTTAAGAGCTATATAGTCCCAAGCAGCTACAGAGAGGCATTGCTGCCTGATGTGTAATCGTTTTGCTGAAAGGGACAGGCTTTCAAAGATACAACTGTCACTAAGCAGAACTTGATGATATCGTAGTCAATAGTTTGCATAGTGATGGAGCCCCAAGTGCACATTAACAAGATAAATGGGTTGTGGAAATGCTGCTGTGGTCTATTGTGTCCGTAATCCTCATCTAGGAACATTTCTCAAGATGCTTAAGTACTGTGATGATATCACCAGTAGCTTGATGATGTCTTCATAACCCAAATCTAAAGAAAATTTGTCTCAGGACCATATGCTGTAAGAACATTTAAAGGAATCAATCGATGGGCTTTTGTCTACCATATTACGTCTGCAGAATCACTGCAAGGGCCTCATTTGGAATACTGTGTACAGTTCTGGTCACCGTATCTCCAAAATGACATTGGCAGAGCTGGAAAAAGTACAGAGGAAGGGCAACCAAGATGATTAGGGGTTTGGAGCACCTTCCCTATGGGGAAAAGCTGAAGAGGCTGGGACTTTTCAGTTCAGAAAAGATGACTAAGGGGGGACATGAGAGAGGTTTATAAAATCATGCATGGGGTGGAGATAGTTGACAAAGAGGAATTTATCTCCCTCTCCCAAAATACTAGAACTCATCGGCATGCAAGGAAGCTAATGGGCAGTAGGTTCAGGATGGACAAAAGGAAATACTACTTTACACAGGGAGTGATGAGACTGTGGAATTCGCTGCCAGAGGATGTAGTAATGGCCGCAGGAATAAACAGTTTTAAAGGGGGATTAGATTCATGGAGGATATCAATGGCTACTGGCCATGGTGACTGAGTGGAACCTCCACATTCACAGGCACTAATCCCCTGAATCCCAGAGCCAGGAGGCAACATCAGGGGAAGGCCTTGGCCTCTATGGCCTGTTGTTGGCCGTCCAGAAGAACTGGTTGGCCACTATGTGAGACAGGATGCTGGACTAGAAGGGACTATTGGTCTGATCCAGCAGGGTTCTTCTTATGTTCTTATATGCTGGTAGCAATCCACTGGTTATGTTCCACTTAATCTCTGGACTCCTTCAGCATTCAGTGTTAGATGCTAAGCCCCTCACTTCTGAAAGTATCTTGAGCCGACAGAGAGCCTTTTGCAGCATAACTGATACTCATGCTGCTCAATAGTGCCAAACGATCTGTGTCACATGCGGAAGAGCCTCTACACCAGGATTCCCCAATGTGGCATTATGTGGGTGTCATGGCAGCTGCCAGCCTTGGTGCCCACCAAGTTTTCCAGAAAGTGGGTGGGGTCATAAAGCAGGGCTTATTATTGGCTGTCCCCACTCAAATGAAAGGGTTTTCCACTGGAATATCAGGAGAACTTGTAAGGACCTGGGCTTTCCTTCATAAGTATGTGGTTCCATTCCTCCTTCAGGCTTTCCTGCTTCCCTGGAGGTGTGAGGAGGGGGGTATTCTGTTTGGCTCTGCCTCCCGTGGCAGCCATTTTGGAGTGACCAACTCTGGGTTGGGAAATCCCTGGAGATCTGATGGTGGCACCTAGGTAGGGTGGGGTTTGGGGAGGAGAGGGACCTATAATGCCATAGAGCCCACCCTCCAAACCAGCCATTTCCTCCTGGGAACCAGTGCTGCCAGTCTCCAGATGACGGCTGGAGATCACTCAGAATTGCAGCTGTTTTTCAGATAGCAGAACAGTTCCCCTGGAGAAAATGGTGGACACTCTGTCATTATGCCCTGCTGAGGTCGCCACAGCAAATTGACACCCACCCAGAGCCTCTTTCTAGAGCGTGTTATATTTATTTCCACAACGAGTCTTATTCCTTAGTTATTTTATAATTTTAAATATTGTTTCTAATCGTTTCAATGTTTTGGTGTTTACTGCCTCGGGGACCCTATTTGGGTAGAAAAGCATCATAAAAAATGTTTTAAATAAATTTAAAACACATACACACACAGTCTCCCTAGACAAAGAGAAAAAATGCAGAGAAATGAATGCTTTTGGAAGTTTGATTGTGTTTGATAAGAATTGTTAAAATCAGCCTCAGCATGAACAGCACATGAATAGAGGTTCAGAGCACAGCAATTACCAAGTGTAAAAAAAAAATCCCATTCCCTCTATTAAATTTCTATAAAAAGCCTCCAGGATCTTTTCAAGGGCACATGGACGTGGAGACTCTTCCAAAGCAAAATACCACCTTTACCTTTCATTGAGAGACTTAAAGATGAGGAAAGGGGATGCAACAAGACTGCTATATGGTACCTTTTCACCACCAATTATTATAATACTGCTTTCCAACAGATGACCTTATAAATCTATCACCTGCCTGGCATCAGAAGTATTTACCATTAAGCTTTTCAACATACACAGATGGCACACGCACACCCACACACCCCAATTGCTTTCCTGATTACACCACTACCTGGGGGCACTTTCGCTGACCTTTGCTTGCTTCTTAGTGGATTTGGCTGTCAGGTGCTTCCTTCAATCAAGTCAAGCTGCATCTTACTCTATCCACTTGAAGCCTGTTGGTACAATTTTCTTCTTAGGGTTTTTTTAATGACTTCCAAATGACCTAAATCAACTTGATTTATCTAATGGCTAATCTAAAATTACCAGTAGATCTCGTAAATTTACCTGTAGTGTGAGCCCTGAGCGGAATAGCCCAGGCAAGCCTGATCTCCGAAGCTAAGCAGGGCCGACCCTGGCAAGAATTTGGATGCAAGACCTCCAAAGAATACCAGGGCAGGGAGGCGGCGGCAGGCTATCTAGCCACTTCTCTAAATGTCCTCTGTGCCCCAGTAGGAGTTGCCAGAGGTTACCATGACTTCCAGGCACACACACACACAAAATACCCCCCCCAAAATTACCAGTAGTGGAGGGGTTGCAGCTCAGTGGTAGAGCATCTGCTTGGCATCCAGTTCAATCCCTGACATCTCTCATTGAAAAGACCAGGTAGGAGGTGATAAGAAAGCCCTCTGCCTGAGACCCTGGAGATCTGCTGCCAGTCAGAGTAGATACTGACATTGATTGATCAAGGGTATGACTCAGTATAAAGCCACTTCATGTGTCCATGTGCATCCATGATACTGAAGAAAATGTAATGCCACCATCAAACAATGCTCAGTTTTATAAGGATCAAGAAACATAGAAAGAAGCCATGCTATCCAGTTTCTCCTTAGCAAGAACACTTTTTTGGGGGGGGGGAAATTCTGGACAGTTGTGAGAAAAGGATTTTTTGCGTGTGTACAATTGGAGAAAACACAGTCTCTTTTCTTTCTATCCTTTTAAAAAATCCTGCCATTCCTTCAAGAGCCTCGAGTGGGGTACATGGTTCCGTCCTGCAATTTCTACCTTCACATCACCCTTGTAAGGTCAGCCTAAAGCAGGGCCTGTAAGACGGAGCTCTTCCGCCAGGCCTTTCAATAGGAGCCGCCACTACTGTTACCACCAATGATCCTAGTGAATGCTTGGATCCTAGGCCTGGCCCAGATATATCGCTAGGCCCATCGGCGCGAGGGATGATGATTAGATGAATAACGCGGATTGAGATCTGGAAGCACGCCATCTAATCTTCAGTACTGTATGCACTTTACTGTTAATTGTTAATTTAGGTTTTGAATGAGTATGTTTTATGTGGTTTTATACAGTTTTAAGACTTTTATGGGTATGCCAATTAGGTACATTGTACCGCTTTGTTAGCCGCCCTGAGCCTGCTTGCAGGATGGGCGGGGTATAAATATAATAAATAAATATAAATAAAGTAATCCTTGACCAAGGTCCAAGGTCATCATGAAGGTCAGCTTTATGACTAAGCAAGGGTTTGGATTTGGGTCTCCAAAATCCTAATCTAGCACTTGACTACTATGCCTGAGAGCCAGTTCACACATTTCGAAGTCCTCCTGCCCCTGCCCACAACATGTCCTGTTAATGTGTGTGGTCCAAGGCTCAGAATTTAATGCCTAGAGGCACACCGGCCCAGCTGAGACTGGGGCTGAAGCACCTGGGGAGACCACCCCGTACACCATGTCCATCATGCGAAATCGCTTTGGGAGCCACTAATTACAGGTCAAACCACACGTGATACAGAGATTCATATTCAGAATACCAAAACATGTGGTTGCTGCAAAACTTAGTGAGAGGGGTCCCAAAAATTTATTTTATTTCACAGCATTTATTATCCGTCTTTCTCAGGAAGTCTCAGGATAGACCACAGCCAGCATGGTGTAGTGGTTGACAGCAGCAGACGCTAATCTGGAGAGCCGGGTTTGCTTTCCCACTCCTCCACGTGAAGCCTGCTGCGTGGCCTTGGGTCAGTCACGATTCTCTCAGAACTCTCTTAGCCTCAGCTACCTCACAGGGTGCCTGTTGTGGGGAGAGGAAGGGGAGGTGATTGAAAGCCCCATTGAGACTCCTGAAGGAAGAGAAAAGTGGGGTATAAAAACGAACTCTTTCTTCTCTGTGCTGTTTCACTGATAGGACATCCCCCTCAATTGCTTTAAGCTTCAGGAGGAGGGGGGAGACAGGAGCAGTGCCCCCTCCCCAGTCACCCAGTGATTAAAGCAGCTCAGGTGTGCGATTTCTGATTGGCTGAATGTCACATGGGGAAACAGGGAGAGTTTTTTTGGGTTTTTTGGCTTTTAACTTCTGTGTGCCACGTCTCAGGTTCATAAGCGTTTTTGCTATTCAGTTATAGTCTGGGGATGTAAATGTGAACTGGATTTGACCCTGTTTCTTTTCCTGCTTATGTACAGACTGGTTCTGTGCATCAAGAAACTGCTGCTCAGTTTTACAAGGACAGCATCGATCCTTTTAAGATCCCAGTGAACTGATAAATAATTTCCATCTTCTGTGAGCTGATAACCGTAAACTGTATCCAGAAGAAGAAGAAGAAGAGATTGGATTTATACCCCGCCCTTCACTACCCAAAGGTGTCTCAGAGCGGCTTACAAATTCATTTCCCTTCCCCTCCCCAGAACAGACACCCTGTGAGGTGGGTGGGGCTGAGAGAACTCTGACAGAATCTGCTCTTTTTCAAGGACAGTTGTGCCAGAGCTTGTGACTGACCCAAGGTCACATCAGCAGGTGCAAGTGGAGGAGTGGGGAATCAAACCCGGTTCTCCCAGATTAGAGTCCGCACACTTAACCACTACACCAAACTGGCTTCAACGACAGCATCACTGGGTTCTTGTGCCGGACTAGCGTTGGAGGGCATCTGCCCTGGTGAACTCTTCAGCTGAATATATCTACACGTTCAGGCATTTCATCAGTTTTGTTAAAAGCCGAGCGATGACTTGCCCTGTTTTATCAGGACGTCAACATCACTTAATAGAAATCTCTGTGTTGGTTGCTCTGGCTGTCCTGAAATGGAGGCCGGCTCTTCGGCAGCACGTTCGACTTCACCCTGCTGAGCAATGTGCTACTCAGATACTGTCACAGCACGTCCTTCTTGTCCCCTGTAAGGCGTTTATGGCCAATGATGCCCATATGTGATGGAAGTGATAAGGGAAACGGGTCCATATTGCAGGTGGGTGGCAGTTTTGCTAGGAATTGTTTTACTTGAGCTGGTACAGCTTTCCAAATTGATGCACTAACCGCGAGATAAAGCTTATTCACACATGCAGATAGGTTCTGCAGAAGCTTACCTTCATTCCATGATATACTACCTGCAAACTTAAATTATCATAAGTGGTTATTGCTGTGAAGTTGTAGTATGAAAGCTGGATGGGAAAAGACAATGATTGTAATTCTCACTCCTCTATTTCTGCAGACTAACGTTCTTATGTACTGTATCTCTTAGTGGTAATGTTTAGTTTCTCAATGATTTTGACTTAGTCTTTTGAGTGTTATTGAAACGTACTTCTATGTTGTATCTTTGTTAACGGCAAAATAAATAAATAAAATTGAAGAAGAAAAAAGAAAAAAAATTCCATGGGGTAGATCCAAGTGCACAAGAATTCAGTAAACTCAATATAGAACTCTACCAAGAAATGCCCACTTTGTATTGAACTGTTGTGATAACATCTACTACAAACGCCTTTATTCTTAATGGATGAATAGCCATTTCGAGGACCGATTGGCTTTCTCTTTATCATTTCGTCCTTCACTTGTTCTCGGCTTCATCAGAATATAATTTGGACTTGCTGTTCTTTTTTCCCCCCTAGGACATTTTCCTATTTTATTGGCCTGTTGTTGGCCATCCAGAGGCGCTGTTTGGCCACTGTGTGAGACAGGATGCTGGACTAGGTGGACTGCTGGTCTGATCCAGCAGGGCCCTTCTTATATTCTTAAGAAGGCCTCTGCCTCTGTGCCCTGTTGTTGGCTGTCCAGAGGAACTGGCTGGCCACTGTGTGAGACTGGATGCTGGACTAGGTGGACTGCTGGTCTGATCCAGCAGGGCTCTTTTTATGTTCTTTCCTAATGAGTCTAGTATGTGGCATCAGTGTGATAACAGCTGCCCATGTAGTGACTGTCCTGAATGTTATAGCCCGGACAGGGGGGGCATTTTGGTAGCTTTTTCAGCGTACCCGGCACCAGTGTTCCCTCTAAGCTGAGTTAGTGTGAGCTAGCTCACAGTTTTTTAGCCTCCGGCTCACACATTTTTGTCTTAGCTCAGAAAGGATGGCTCCAGATCAAACTAATTTATGCAGTAGCTAAATCACAACTTTAATGCCAGTAGCTCACAAAGTAGGATTTTTGCTGACAAGACTCCACAGCTTAGAGGGAGCATTGTCTGGCACCAGGGGTCATTTCATAGAAAAAGAGGTGCAGGAGCTCATTAGCATAACTTATTAGCATAACTTATTTGCATATGCCACACCCCTGACATCACCAGAAGTGTGTCAGAAGGCAACACCCACCGCTCAGGTTCCACTGGACTGTTTTGGATTGCTAGCTATTGGGGGGGGGGAGAACGTGCAGATCTGCCCTCACAGAGGAGGGAGAGCTTGTACCTGAATAAAACTTGGTCTTAAAGGTGCCACTGGACTGTTTTGGATTGCTAGCTATGGGGGGGGGAACGTGCAGATCTGCCCTCACAGAGGAGGGAGAGCTTGTACCTGAATAAAACTTGGTCTTAAAGCTGCCACTGGACTGTTTTGGATTGCTAGCTATGGGGGGGGGAACGCACAGATCTGCCCTCACAGAGGAGGGAGAGCTTGTACCTGAAGGCTTTTTTCTCAAGTGACATCTTGTGCTATGAATTAAGTGATAGCCTCATTGTTCTCCTGTCTGCTTATTTGTCCCTTACAGGTAGTTGAGCCCTAATAGTAACCAGTGATGTATTAGGAGTTAAGGCCGGGATCCCCAACCTTTTTGAGCCTGCAGCCCCTTTGGAATTCTGGTACAGTGCAGTGGGCACAGCCACAAAATGGCTGACACAGATCGTAGTGCTGTGAGAGCCAGTTTGGTGTAGTGCTTAAGAGTTCCCAACTCCTCCACATGGAGCTGCTGGTGTGACCTGGGGTCAGCCACAGGTTCTCTCAGAGCTGTTCTCTCAGGAGCAGTCCTTGAAAGATCTCTCTCAGCCCCGCCTACCTCACAAGGGTGTCTGTTGTGGGG
>NW_015161461.1:208129-224554 GCF_001447785.1 Gekko japonicus | reverse complement strand
TTCTTCTTCTTCTTCTTCTTCTTCTTCTTCTTCTTCTTCTTCTTCATCTTCTTCTTCTTCTCCTTCTTCTTCTCCTCCTCCTCCTCCTCTTCTTCTTCTTCTTCTTCTTCTTCTTCTGTGGTGGTGGTGGTGGTGGTCGTGGTGGTGGTTGTGGTAGCTGCTGCCGCCAAAGCAACATATTTAAAAATCTGCAGAGGCAATCCAATCTCCAGTGCTCAGTCAGAAGGCTTGCTGGGCTAAAGCACCTCCTGGCTCCACCCACTTTCTAAAAACACCTGGAGTGGGGCAGAAAAGGCAGGCACGGTGGCACCCACGGGCACCATACTGGGCACCTCTGAGTTAAGAGCTCAACCAAAACAAGATGCTGGTGCTCAGAGTGTTCCGTCTTGGGGCAAATGGGAAGGTTCTTGTTAGGGAAACAGTGCAGGGGGGGGGAGGTTGCGCTCACTTCCAGCCAGCATCATGGCCATGAATCCAAACCCAACTTCCTGCCGCTTCTTTCTCTGTTATTATTAGAGCTTTGGTGCCGTAAAAATCACTAACAATAAGAGATCTAAACTTTATTTTGATGTGGATGAAAGCACTTCTGCACTTTTTTAGAATGCCTCAAAGGTGGCCTGAGGGAACTTAAATCCACTGAGAGCACACAGTGTGTGTGTTTGTGTGAGCGAAACCTTGAGCAGAGATTTGCTAATGTGAATAGGGAGCCATAAAATACAGATTTTTGACAGCAATAGTCTTTAAAACATTTATTTTTCCATAGTATCACTATCATCCTAAATGCGTACCGATCGAGAATGATACATTCCACACGCTCACTGCAATTCCCATAAAATCCAAAAGAGATAATAAATAAGGGTTTGAATTTCATGCTGCGTTCTGACTTAATTATATACTTTTTGATGTTAAAAGAAAACCCTTATGTCTGCGTTCATATCCACAAATGCGTCTCAGTGATTCCACCTTCAGTATCAGGAGTAAGACGCAGTATCTGTGATGGTCTCTTCCGTCACTGTAATGATTTCTATGTTAACAGGTTCCGCAAGACAAGTAGGGGGTTCCCCAATGGTATCACAGAGGCAGTGGAAGCAGAAGCAAATCAGTCCCTCCATTGGAAATGCTATGAAAGCCCACTGGAAAGTGTCGCAAGCAGTGACCTCTTCATGTGCTTAGGGCACTTTGTACTATCAGGAAATATTGACTTTAGCCCCCAGATGGTTTAGAGTAGGGATGCTCAGTGGCTTGGGAGCCACGTGTGGCTTTTCCGAACTCTGTTTCCAAATGTGGCACCCAGCTTGGGTTATCTGCTTCGGGTTGGGCGGTTTATAAACTGAATCAATCAGTTAACCAGTTACCGACTCTGGTTGCTAGGTAACTCCATATAGCATTGGCAAGAGAGTTTTGGCAGGGCCTAGAGACTGAAAGTTTATCATGTGTGTTTCCAAATGGAAGCTACCTTTGATCACTTAGTAGGGGGACGTTTGGTGGCTGAACATGAGGCATACTTTTGAGACTCAAGCCACTACTGATCATCTGGCCAGCAGGCCCACAGTGTAGGGGCAGGGACCGGCGGGAAGGTGGAGACGAGGTTTCTCTTTACTTGCAAATCCTCACAGATCCCCTGGATGCAGCATTCTGCATGTAGCTTCACCACATAGGTATATTTCCTAATAATTTTCCACCTTCTGTCCAAGATACTTTTCCTGTGTCATCACAGCCAAGTTAGACTCATAAGCATTTATGTGAATTCAGAATTTTGTTATCCCAGGGTATGACTTCAACATTCATGCTGAGGCTGTCTTGTCAGGAGCAACTCAGGGTTTCATGGCCTCCATGACAACTATGGACCTGCCTCAGGTAATAACTGATCCTACGTATTGTGTAGGCCACACCCTTGTCTGGAACTTTGTTCTGGGCAAGAGGAATGTGATCTGAGGGTTGGAGAAACTGACAATGGTTCCTTTGTCATGGTAGGGTTGCCATTCCCCTGCTGGGGGCGGGGGTTTGCCTGCTTTCCAGGCCCTTGATCTGCCAGCCCAGATCCAGCCAGCAGGGGGAACCCCACCCCCAAGGTGCTGCATTCACGCCACTGTGCCTGGTGCAATGACATCACCCGGAAGTGATGTCATCACGCAGGGCGCGTTGTGGGGGACGCTCAATGGTTTGAGGGAAAACTCTATTTATTTTATTTATTTGTTTATTAAATTTATACCCCGCCCTCCCCCGTAGGGCTCAGGGCGGCTTACAGGGCAAGAAATCTTGCAACAATAAAAACATCCTATACATTTAAAACATACTATACAGTTTAAAACCAATCTCAATACAAATAAAGTGCTCAATAATCCTCAGTTCCAAAACCCAGAAAGATGACTGACCATATCCAAACATTCCCGGTAGGCATTCAGTGGCTTCAATATTAAGATGTTAAAAGTTCAGATGTTCTTTCCTAGGGCCTTTTCCACCCCCCTATGATGACAATATAGCAGGGGGGGCGGCCCCTACTCGAAAGCCTGGTGGAAGAGCTCCGTCTTACAGGCCCTGCGGAACTGCATCAAATCCCGCAGGGCCCGGATCTCCTCCGGGAGCTCATTCCACCAGGTAGGGGCCGCCACCGAAAAGGCCCTGACCCTGTAGCGACCAGTTTTGCATCTTTGGGGCCCGGCACAGTTAGCAAATTTTGGGCCCCAGACCGTAGCGCTCTTGGGGGAACATACGGGAAAAGGCGGTCCCTCAGGTAGGCTGGACCCAGACCATGTAGGGCTTTATAGGTAAGAACGTATGATGATGTCATTGCAGTGCATGCACTTTGCGTGCGTGCTGAAGAACTCCACTTTCCACTTTCTACTTGTACTTTGCGTGCATGCTGAAGAACTCCCAGAGCAAGCAAGGGACACACACACACCCCACCGACAGCCAGGTAAGATCTGGCAACCCTACATCATGGACAGATCACTACCTACTTGGGTTTAGATTTACAGGGATACGAAGACTCTGTAGCTCTGATAAAAGCTGTCCTTGAAAAAGAGCAGTTTCTGTCAAGAGCTCTCTCAGCCCCACCTACCTCACTAGGGCTGCCAAGTGGAGGCGGGGGGCGGGTAAACCCCCGCTTTGGAGGCCCGATTTCCGCCGCTGCTGAATCGGGCCCTGGGGGGAATTCCGCCCCCCGAAGCACGCAGGGTTGCTGCGTCACTAGAGGTGATGCAACCAGGTCAATCACGTTGGGGGCATGGCCCCGATCGTCGGAGGGAAAACACTATGGTTTTCCCTCCGACGATCGGGGCCACGCCCCCAACATGATCGACGTTGCGCGTCACTTCCGGGACGTGCTGGCGGCGCACGCGCATCAGAGGAGAGCTCCCAGAGCCTGGCAACGATCCCCCGCCGGTAAGAAGATTTGACTTGGCAACCCTATACCTCACAGGGTGTCTGTTGTGGGGAGGGGAAGGGAAAGGAGATTGTAAACTGCTCTGAGACACCTTTGGGTAGTGAAGGGCCGGGTATAAATCCAATCTCTTCTTCTTCTACTCTTCAGGGGTAGGAGTTCTATTGAGATGATCTGCCCCCAGAGCCAAATGTATCTGAATGGCTTTCTGATGGCTCATGGGGGTTTTCCTGATGGTATGGTTGGTTGGCCCTGTTGATGCCCTGGTTGACATCTGGAATGCGGGGATTGTTTAGAACCCTTCCAGTCTGGGTTTAGGCCTAGTTATGGGCCTGAAACAGCCTTGGTTGCCCTGGTGGATGATTTATGCAGGGAGATGGACTGAGGGAGTATGACTCTGTTGAGTCTCCTAGCAGATTTCAGTACCACTGATCATGGTACGCTTTTTGGCTGCCTATCTGAACAGGGACTGGGTGGCACTGTTCTGGGCTACATCTAAATTAGATTACTGAAAAGACTTTTTTGTTTTGTTTGGCATTCCCTCAATGACCTAGGGTTGCCAAGTCCTTACCGTCTGTATAGTGGGGGAGTCCAGCGCTGCTCTGGGAGGCCATGTGCGCGCCGCAGTTACATCACCCGGAAGTGACGCAACCACGTTGGGCACGCCAGGGGCGGGGCCACAATCATCCGAGGGAAAAACATAGAGTTTTCCCTCAGATGACCGTGGCCCCGCCCCAACGCGACTGCGTCACTTCCGGGTGACATGCTGACGCCGGGCCCGTCGCGTGTTTTGGGGGTGGGGTTCCCCCTGGGGCCCAATCCGCCACCGGTGGGTAACGGGCCTCTCGGGCGGGGGTTTCCCCGCCCCCCGGGGGGACTTGGCAAGCCTACAATGACCCCTCCTTTCTAACCAATGTTTTTATGTTTTCTATATGTGTTAACTCTGTTTTGTATGTATTGTAACTCCGCTTTTTAATCATTTAATGATCTGTGTTTGGGAAGGGAGTTGATTTTAATGGTTTAAAACTATGATTTTATCAGGTGTGCTTTAAATTGTTAGCCACCTTGGTGGCCCTTGTAAGGAAAGAAAGGCAGAATACAAATTTTGTAAATAAATATAAGTGTATAAATGATCTGTTGCACTCACACTGAAACTTGTCCACTATTTTGTTCTCTGTTAACTCAATATGGAGACATTCGTTTGGAAGCTCTTCACAGCCTGTTTGGAATTTCAGCATCCTGAATAATTTGGTGTCGTCTGCTGTCTCACTGACTTCAGAACACTTATGAATAAGTCAAATAGTGTCTTGTGGCCTGACAGCTTAGTCTTCTTAGGGGAACCGAGTCAGAAGCTTTTTGCAAGTCCACAGAGTGGTTACCAGGCCAACTCTTAGCAACTTCTTTATGCTATCAAAGAAATCTAAAATATTTATGTGACCAGGCATCTCTTTACAGAAGCTATGCTGGTTTTTATATACATACATACATACATACATACATACATACATGTATTTGCAATTGTAGCCTGTAAGGATGCTTCCAACCAGAGGTCATTTCGGGGGGGGGAACGCAGTTCCCCCCGGTGAGGTACCGGGGGCGGGGCACATGACGAAGCCCCGCCCCCCGCTTCCGGCCGCCCCGCTTCCAGCCCTCATTCAGCCAGGAGGAGGCAGGAGAAGAGGGAGGCTAAGTTGCTTCCTCCCTGCCTCTCCCCACCCCTGCCTTTCCGGTGATGTCAGGGGGTGTGGCATATGCTAATGAGTTATGCTAATGAGTTCCCCTAGCTCTTTTTCTACGAAATGACCCCTGCTTCCAACCAATATAGCAAGAATGGAACGGTATGTTATTTCCTGAATGCCTCTTAAATGTATTCCTTTTTTTATGTGTAACACTGGCTAGGGTCCTGTCTTCTGCTATTGAGGCTGATTTTAGAGTCGTCATATATTTCAGTTGCCTTGACCTGGATAGACCAGGCTAGCCCGGTCTCGTCAGATCTTGGAAACAAAGCAGGATTGGCCCTGGTCAGTATTTGGATGGGAGACCACCAAGGAAGACCAAGGTTGCTATGCAGAGAGAGGCAATGGCAAACCACCTCTGAATGTCTCTTGCTTTGAAAACCCCATGTGACTTGATAGAAATCTAACAAGCTGTGATTTGATGGAGATCTATCTATCTATATCTATCATCTATCTATCATCTATCTATCCATCTATCCATCTATCCATCTATCCATCTATCCATCTATCCATCTATCCATCTATCTATCTATCTATCTATCTATCTATCTATCTATCTATCTAGTTAGTTAAAGGATGAGAAACTGCACATTTGAACAATATTGGTGAGCGTCATCCGGTTCCAGCAACTTGTTATTTTTAAGTAGGTCAGTATTGACATGGAAGGTGATTGTGTTGTGCTGCGTAGATATGATTTCTAAAATAGAAGTTTCTGTGTTTCATTACTGTAAAAGATGGATAGCGAGGCTGAAGCCCACTCAAGCGTCTCTTCCATCTTTGCAAATGTCATTGACCGTGCCTGCTTTGCCACATGCAGGCGCTCTGAAAAGTAGGTCAATATGACACAAAATAGATCTTAATTTTCACAGAAAGGCCGAGCTTGTTAAGATGAAGGAAGCCTCCAAGAAAAGTATGTACATTATTGTCACAGCTGTTTTCACCTCCTGCATCTGATGCCACGTGTTAAAAAGGAATGGTGTACAAACAACTCCATGTCCTTGATAAGTTCTAGTGAACTGAGACCCATACGTGGATTCTTTGCACTGTGGCAGGGAGCAGCCTAGTTTCTCCAAGGGAACTGATCTCTGTTGCCTGGGGATCAGTTTTAATCCCAGGAGATCTCCAGCCACCACCTGGAGGTTGGCAACGCTAATTGGGCTCAATCTCCCCAAGGTCAAAGATGTTTACATCAGATTGGCTTCACTGGCCATCCTTGTCTCGTCTACTGAAATAAATGGAATTGAAAAGAGCTTTGCTTTGGAGTGTGTCCATTGTTTATCATCTCTATAGCACTTCTGTGCCACAGTCCTGGAAGTGAGGATGATTGAAATATCACAGACATTTCTCCCCGGTTATAATACAGTTAAGAGGCCTGCTGTAATACAGACCTCAGTCACTGGTGACAATTAAAATCTCCATATTCTCAGTAGCCACTTTTTATATACTTAAAAGTGTTTATTACTTCTTCTAGTTTGTTTTCCATCTACACTTGTATGTGTGTTATCTTTGCTGCTTCTCGACGTTAAGTACTAGACTCAACACGGCTAGTGAACACTGAATCAGCTTTATTCAACAACGTTAGAAGAAATCAGAATGAGACAAAAACATAGAGCAACAGGCTCCCCTTTTAAACAGTCCGGGCTTAGGTAGCCACGTTCACATGTCAGCGAACAACCAATAACTATTTACAGATAACGTCCAATCAGAGTGCTTCCCTCCTGAACCTTGCGCAGCTCTGATTGGTCTATTTACGATCCTTGTTCAGACTCAAGCTTAACATGGTTTTCAATACACAACACTCGACAACTAGCATTAATGCTGAAAATATATGCTTCTCTTAGCACCAACAGTGATTCAAGACACTGTTGCAAATCTGTGATCACCTCTGTGCAGAAACATACCAAATAAGAAGTTATTGTTAACCAGATCTGATTATTTATTTATTTATTTCAATTTATAGCCCTCCCTCCCCACAAAAGCGGGCTCAGGGCAGGTCACAGACAGGCATACGCCCGCACATAAAAACATTTTTAAAACCATTTAAAACATTATGGGAAGTAACAGTAAATATGTTGACAGTAATTCTGTTACAGACAGAACAAGTTTAGCAGAGTTATACCTTCTAGATCCTAGGGTTGCCAGCTCCAAGTTTGGAAATACCTGGAGAATTTGAGGGTGGAGTCTGAGGCAGGTAGGGTTTGGGGAGGGAAGGGACTTCAAGGAGGTATAATGCCATAAGCGGCCATTTTCTCCAGGTGAACTGATCTCTGTTGCCTGGAGATCAGTTGTAATCCCAGGAGATCTCCAGCCACCATCTGAATGTTGGCAACCGTATCCACTGAACTCAATGACCTTAAAAAGGTACAATTTCATAAGACTGCACTGGCTTGGGCTGAAAGTTGAGGATGGGGCAGAGGAAAATAAGAGATGATAGCCCAAAATGGGTGCGGTCAGACGGCGTGCTGGGAGCGGGTTAACTGTTTTTTGGGAACTCATCTTGCAGGTGTCCCACCTTTGCCGAGGTGACTTCTTGCTTAGATCCAGGAGGGCTGAAGATTCCATCCCTTCGTCTCTGACGGGTGGGTTAGTTAAGGGGACTGGTGAGAGCATGTTACCCTGGGGTTGTGAGGAGTGACACTCCAACACTTTGTGGTTTTGTTTTGGCCAACGTGTCACCCTCAAGTGGAGATACAAGCTTTGGCAGCTCCAACCAGCTTTTCTGAAGATTAAAAGGGAAAGTGGGGATCCCTTTGACCAAGAACAATGCTATGCTGGGAATCAGAGGACCTAATTGTACAAAAGCCATGTGTGGACAGGAGATACAGTAGTGACAAGAATTTGGTGAGATTGAGTGAAAAGAACTGGATCAAGGAAGACCACTTCGACATTGTATTAGATGCAACAGCTTATCAATATGTGTTGTGTACAAGGTACCTCAGACCCAGTTTTCATTGAATTTGGTACAAGGCAGTTTGTAGCTAGCAAGACACAATGAGAAAATAAGTCTTCTGCTTCTTTGAGCAACCCTGCTCCAGATGTCTTTTTTAAATCTGTATTTGATCTGCTCTGTCTGTGGTGCAAAGGAGGTTCTTCTGGAGGTTGCTCTGTCTCTGTCTCTCGTTCTGTTTATCTCTGTCCGTGTCCCTCCCATGTTCTGTCCTTTGGTGGGACGTGAGCTGGATCTTCACGTAACAATTTCCAAGTGCCTTTTGGGCTTGAGTTTTGATTGTATATCAAGCCCATAGTTTTCCTTTCTTCTTCCAGTGGGCGTAAATCTAATAAATTTGCAATGTGTCTGTATGTTTCTAATTGCATATTTTGGAAGACAAACAGCATGAAAGGAGATTGCCCAGTTTTAGCCCATAAATGTTCAATAATAATTAAGACTCACAACCTATTTAAATCAGATCTAATGGAGAAAAAGCACGTGTTGAAACAGCATTTGGCACAGTTTTGTTGCATTTAGCTATATAACTTTTTGCGACTGTTCCACATGCAAGCTTTTAGTTCTTCTTGACCGTTAATTTTTAGCTGCCATTTAACTGGGAAACATACAGCAAACAATTCTGTCTTTTATATTTGTGTCATTTATGGCCAGGATTGCATTTATGTTGCACAGTCGGATCGATGCTGTTTTCAAAGCACAGCCTGGTTTTCAGAAAACTGTTGTGTGCCTGCAAAACTCTGTCAATGAAAAGGTAGCAACAAATCGGCTTTTTAGTGGGGGCGGCGGTTTTGGCATTCTGTGCTTTGTTTTCTGATTCTGGGATGTAGTTTCTATGAAGCGATGTTCACGTGAAAAGGTTATTTAATAGTTGACCCTACACTGAAGTAATTTACTGTGGAAAGAGATTATAGGAATTAGAAAAGTTTGGTGGTGTGTGTTGGTGTTTTGTGTGTGTGTGTGTGCTTTGGCTGGATTTTAACCAGCAACTATTAGTTTTATGGGTTTTATTTAGTTGCCAACCTCCAGGTGGTGGCTGGAGATCACTTGGGATTACCACTGATCTCCAGGCAACAGAGATCAGTTTGCCCGGAGAAAATGGCCACTTTGGAAGGTGGACTGTATGGCCATTAGACCCCACTGAAGTCCCTCCCCAAATCCCGCCTTCCTCAAGCTCCACCCCCAAAATCTCCAGGTATTTCCCAACCCGGAGCTGGCAACCCTAGTTTTATTATATTTTATTTTGTAAGCTGCCTTGGGAAAATACTCTGGAAAGGGGGCCTAGAGGTTTTCTAAACAAACAATAAATAATAAATCACGAGTTCAAATCTCCCTTCAGTCTCAAAACACTAGACTTGAACAGTCCACTGTCCTTTTCAACTTCAATCCCCTGTCTGTAAATATGGGCACAATAATACTGACCTACTTTACAGATTTGTTGTAAGGACAATTGAGATCAAGTATGTGGAACGAGGAGCTGCGGTGGCTCAAGTGGTTAAGACGCTGAACTGCAGGCTGTGGAAGGTCGGTAGTTCAGCAGTTCGAGACCCGAGTGTGCCGCATGACGGAGTGAGCTCCCGTCTCTAGTTCCAGCTCCTGCCAACCTAGCAGTTCGAAAGCAAGAAATTGCAAGTAGATAAATAGGTACCACTTCGGTGGGAAGGTAACAGTGTTCCGTGCACCTCGGTGTTTAGTCATGCTGGCCACATGACCACGGAAACATCTTCGGACAGCGCTAGCTCTTCGGCTTTGAAACAGAGATGAGCACCACAACCCTAGAGTCAACCCTAGAGTCGGACTCAACTGGCTTTCAAGCAAGGGAACCTTTACCTTTACTTTATGTGGAACGATTTGAACACTAGAGCATTATATACAAGAATGTTGTGGGATGTATTCCCCAGTATTTGTATAATCTTGATAGTCCTAGCCATCGAAGAGCTTTCTCCCTTGCACGAGTAAATGCCTTTCCATCAAAAAATACTGTATGGTAGGTTTCAAAATATTCCTAAGCACGAACAGAGATGTGACTGCGGCTCTATCTCTCTTGATTCAATTGATCACATACTGTTAGACTGTTCGTTGCATGCATCTGCTAGGGAAAAATGGTTAAATACTTGGTTGCAGGGTAAACATCACCTTCCTAATAAAATAAAATAAAATGTCAAATTCTATTGAATGATACAACAGTAGAGATTACTGTGGCAGTGGCCAATTTTTTAGTTGATGTGATAAGAGTGAAAAACGTGGGAAACTCCGTTTTATGATTTTATAATTATCTCAGACTTTTAGCTGATTGTGTCATTTACTGTCTCTGATTTTAATGTTGTATATGCCATTAAAGGTCTATTGATTGATTGATTGATTGATTGATACATTTATCATAAATATGGTTGGAATACTAAGTATTGTTAGTTTTCCACCTTCTGTAATGTAACTGAGAGGGGAAACTAATTCCCCTCAGGATACTTTAAATAAACAAAGCACTTGTTCTGGAATAAATGAAAGTGCTGTTGTTGTTTTTTAAAGAAGAAGAAGAGATTGGATTTATACCCTGCCCTTCACTTGGAGTCTCAGAGCGGCTTACATTCTCCTTCCCTTCCTCTCCCCACAACAGACACCCTGTGAGGTGGGTGGGGCTGAGAGAGCTCTTTTGAGGACTGCCATTGAGAGAACCGCCCTGAGAGACCTGAGACTGACCCAAGGTCACCCAGCTGGCTGCATGTGGACAAGTGGTGGAATCAAACACGGTTCTCCCAGTCTACGCTTCTAACCACTACACCAAAACGAGTTGTGGAGCCAGAAGATAAGGTGTTGGCTAAGGAGAGTGAGGAGCTGCGGTGGCTCAAGTGGTTAAGACGCTAAACTGCAGGCGGTGGAAGGTCGGTAGTTCAGCAGTTCGAGACCCGAGTGTGCCGCATGACGGAGTGAGCCCCCGTCTCTAGTTCCAGCTCCTGCCAACCTAGCAGTTCGAAAGAAAGAAATTGCAAGTAGATAAATAGGTACCACTTTGGTGGGAAGGTAACAGCGTTCCGTGTGCCTCGGTGTTTAGTCATGCCGGCCACATGACCACAGAAACGTCTTCGGACAGCGCTGGCTCTTTGGCTTTGAAACAGAGATGAGCACCGCAACCCTAGAGCTGGATTCGACTGGCTTTCGAGCAAGGGGAACCTTTAGCTTTAAGGAGTGTGAGGGCATAGATTCAAATATCAGCAGAGCCATTCAGGGCCAAACTAGACATGACAGCATCCACAGGTGGGCACCACCACCACAATTTTAAAGGGATTTTAAAATTCCTGATCAGGCCATCAGTGGGGTTGGCTGAGATGCCCCTGCATACCTTTTCAAGTGCTGGAATGCCCCCGCCCCGTGGCTGTCTGAGCTTTTGAAAAGGCAGGGAGGAGACAAGAGTTCCTCAGCCTGTGGCGCTGCAGGCCTAATATCTTTAAAATGGTCTCTTTAAAATTCCTTTAAAGTAGTTGGAATGGAGTTGGAAGGGATCTCCAGGGTCATCTAGTCCAACCCCCTGCACAATGCAGGAAATTCACAAATACTTCCCCCCCCCACAATCCCAGTGACCCCTATTCCATGCCCAGAAGAGGGCAAAAAAACCCCAAAACCCTTCTAGGATCCCCAGCCAAAATGGACTGGAGAAAAATTGCTTCCTGAGCCCAAAGTGGTGATCAGCATTTCCCTGGGCCATGAGAACTAAGCACTGAGGCAAAAAAAACCCTGCCCTCCCTCTCATGATCTCTGCCTAAGTTCACAGACTCAGCATTGCTGTGAGATGGTCATCTAGACAATTGGAGTTGACTGAAGATCAGGTGGAATTTGGGGAGATCTCCAGGCCCCACCTGGAGGTTGACAACCGCTCTGTCAGGAAGTTCTTCCTAATGTGTATCCAGAAACTCTTCTGATTTAATTTAACCTGTTAGTTCTGGTCCGACCTTCTGGGGCAACAGAAAACAAAAGTCAAGTCGAGTTTGGCCCTCATCCACCTTAGATCAGTCCTGAAGGCTTCCTAATCACATGACTATTGCATGAGTGGTATCAGGAGGTAAGTCTCTTTTAAGAGTTTGTGATTGTTGGTGCCAAATGCCACCACGTGCAGAGGTTAGCTTGTCACATATCATCACAAATACAAGACGAAGAAGAATTTTTTACGGTAGCAAATCCTGCGCCTGCCACAGTTTAGAAGCGACAGGATTCTCCATGATTGTGCTAGGAGAACCCTGTGAATAGACCATTTGCTTCTTCCCTGTAAAATGTTAACTTTTAATGGCCTTTCACAAATATTTCCTGTGAGGCTGTATCTGATAATTAATTAATTAATCTGACTGCAGTCTGGGAACCACTGTAGTAATGATAACTAATGCTGTAAGGTGTTACGATAAGGAAACTTATTTATTTATTATTTATTTATTACTTTCCATTTGTATCCTGCCTATGCCGGGGCAAACTGGCTCAAGGCAGCATACACAGGTAAAATGCGACAAAACAGTAAATATAATAACATTCACATAAACAACAATTTACATAAAGTGCTAATATTACTGATAGCGGTGGTTACTATACATGGTCCGATGAAGAGAGGCAATATCCAACGATAAACCATCGGGCCGTAGTATGTTCAATTTCCGATGTCTCATTCATCACTGGCGGCTCCTATTCGAAGGCCTGGTGGAAGAGCTCCGATTTACAGGCCCTGCGGAACTGTAACAGGTCCCACAGGGCCCTGATGTCCTCCGGGAGCTCATTCCACTAGTGTGGAGCCACCACTGAAAAGGCCCTGGCTCTCGTGATGGGCATTCTGGCATCTTTCGGACCAGGGAGAGTCAGGCAATTTTGTGATCTTGACCTCGGTGCTCTCTGGGGCACATATGGGGAAAGGTGGTCCCTCAGGTAGGCAGGCAACCAAGCATATAGGTCTTTAAAGGTCAGAACCAGCACCTTGAAACGAATCCAGTATGCTATTGGCAGCCAGTGCAGTGCCTTCAGCTTCTAAGGTTAGATGTGAAGTATCGTCAGGGGTAGTTTAGTAGAAAAAGAGCTAGGGGAACTCATTAGCATAACTCATTAGTATATGCCACACCCCCTGACATCAGGGGCCCGGCGGTGGACCTGCAAGGCCGGCGGGAGTGCGAGGAAGCCCCGCCAAGGCCCTCCCTGGCCCCAGGCAGGCAGGGGTGGGGAGAGGCAGGGAGGAAGCAACTTACCCTCCCTCTTCTCCTGCCTCCTCCTGGCTGAATGAGGGCCGGAAGCGGGGTGGCCGAAAGCAAGGGGTGGGGTTTCGTCGTGTGCCCCGCCCCCCACACCTCACCCGGGAAAACTGCAATCCCCCACGATCGACCTCTGAGTATCGTTCGCAAAAGGAGAAGAAACACTTAATGGTGTTGTGCTAACAGCTGTAAGGTGAGGTTGGGCTCCCTTTTTCAGCGAAGCCGATAAGTAGGGGTGGGAGGGAGTCATACATGATCTCGGGGGTAAGCTTTGGCTCAGTTCTTTTTCCTCTCCTTTCAGAGGAATTAAGGATGCCAACCTCCAGGTGGGACCTGAGGATCCCCCGGACGTACAGCTCATCTTCAGAATACTGACATCAGTTCCCCTGAAAAATATGAATGCTTTGGAGGTTGGACATTGTACCCCGCTGAGGTCTGTGTCCTTCCTCAGGCTCCACCCCCAGATCACCAGGAGCTTCCCAATCTGGTAGACCTACCCCCCATCCCCCACCGGTGGCCATGCAGGGTTGCCAGGTCTTCCCTGCCGACCGGCAGTGGGTCAGGGGGCTGTACAGTTGCCTGCTCCAGGTTGGGAAATGCCTGGGGACTTGGGGATGGAGCCTGGGGGAGAGGACACAATGGAGTCCAGTGCCACAGAGTCCACCTTCCAAAGCATCCATTTCCTCCAGGGGAACTAATCTCTGGAAATGAGCTGTAATTCTGGGGGATCCCCAGGTCCCACCTGGAGGCTGACATCCCTATCAGTGTCATGCCTGGCTCCGGTGAAAGAAACACATGGTATACCATGAAATTTTCTCCGTGGAACACTTGTCTGCTCACAAGAACATACTCTTCCAGTAGGGTTTTCAGGTCCTCTTCGCTCCCTGGCGAGGTGGGGTGGGGGGGTTCTCTCTGGCGTCACCACGTGCGATGTCCCCAACATGTTGACGTCATGTGGAAGTGATGTCATCACGCTGGGGACACTGCACAGCAACGCTCCAGTATTTTGGGCAAAACTCTATAGAGGAGAGGGCTTCCCCCTGCCGGGCAGCTAACCAGCAGCGGATTGAAGCCTGCCAAATCAGGGGACCCCAAGCAGCCCTGTAGCTTTGTATTTTGGGGTGAGGGGGCCTCGGGGGTACAGCTAATTAAATCAAAGCTAATAACATTAATTCTACTTGAGGCCAGCCCGGAAGGGAGGGGCCCCGGAAGAAATGCTAGGGTGCCAGGCCCCGTGGGCCCCACATTAGCTACGGGCCTGCACTAAAGGGAAGAACACCTAAGCCAACCCAAGACATTTTTGCATCCAGCTGATGCTCCCTCTAAGCCGTGGAGTCTTGTGAGCAACAATTCTACTTTGGGAGCGACGGGCATTTGAGTTGTGAGAACCCTAATGTCTGCTTTTGGACTCCAAAGAAACATTTACAGCTTTCCTCCATTAGGTGGGCTGGGCCTATCAGTACTGACTCGTTTCCTAAGCCAGGACCCTGATTCACCTGGGGGCCTGTTTGCAGCGCCACAAGGAGGGGGAAGAGAGAGGGTGCCCATGGTCGATGGGCCAGTTAGAGGGGGCGGGCCAACAGCAAGCGCAAAAAGCTGGGGCCTGCCTAGGGTTGCCAAGTGTACTTACCCTTGCTGGCGGGGGAGCCTTGCCGAGCTCGGAAGTTCTCCAAGGACGTGCGCACACGCGCCACCAGCATGTCACAAGAAGTGACGTGGCTGTGTCACCTCTGGTGACGCAGCTTCAGGGGGTGGAGTTCCCCCCGGGGCCCGATTCCGCCGCGGCGGTTTCCCCGCCCCCACTTGACAGCCCTAGTAAGAACAGTTTGTCTATGTCATGTCTATGGTGTATATAACAACGACATTGCTGACTGGCAGTGGAGAAGTGGGGCCCAAAAGCAGGGGAACCCCACCCCCACGGGGGGGGGATCTGGCATCCCTATGGGGGTTGTTTGGATGCTCCTTCCCCTCAGTGGTCTCCTCAGAACAAAGCAGAGAGGTTGTCTTCAAGAGGCCCAAGTCCTTACTTGTGATATCACATCTCAGATTGCTCTTTGCCTGAATGGATCTTTCTCCAGGCAAGTCGCCAGGGCAAGTGGTTTTTCTGTTCACTCCGAAAATTATGAAAGAGGGAGGAAGCCTTCTTACCAAGTGTTTCCTGATTCCCAAACGAACTGAATAGATCTTTGCTTCTTCTATTTTTGCATGCCTTGAGCGGCATGAACGACAATTTTCTCCCCATTCAGCCTTTAGTTACAACAGCCGGACTTTATAATATAAAACAGATGTTCCATGCCTTTTTCCCAAACAAGGAGAAATTATACGAAAATTAGTGGTTTAAGATTTTAAGGCAAGCTGAAGAATCTTTAGAGTAGGGGAAAATAAGTCTCATGCCAGTATAATCCTAATCAGAGTTACACCCTTCTTCAATGGGATATAATTCAATGGGATACTTCAATGGGATATAATTGTAGGCGATGGGTTTAGAAGGGTGTAACTCTTTTACGGTTGCATTTATACATCAATTTTATTTGGTGGGTAGAGTTGCCAGCTCCAGGTTGGGACATTTTGGCAGGCCCATAGCCACGAGGGGGCTGACGAGGGCGACGCCCCCTCCTGAATGTGCCCTGCCCCCCCACCATATGTCCTTCCCTCCCCCAGGAGAGAACCTGGGGCAACCGTGCTTGGCAGCATCACAGAGCTGGCTCTGTTTGGTGGGAGAACACTTTGGTCCAGAACCCAGTTTTTAATAGTCATGGTACCCAGAAGAGTGAGTGGAGAGTATTGCCTTGGGTTCCGGCTGCTCGGGAAATAGAAGAGGACCGGTGGCAAAGAGCCCAGAGAAATGGCCAGGACCACCCGGCAGACCCTGCTTTGTCACATCCTCTTTTCCACCACCCCAGGTGTCTCCTGAGGCCAGCCAGGCGAGCAAATTGAGGGGAACAGCTGGGGAATAGCCACAGCTGCTCATGGCCCGGTTTGCCCTGGCTGGAACTGCTACTGGTGCTCTTTGTCACCGTCCAAGCTCTGCCCCATCTAACTTGAAAGCATGTACTGCATGGCGGCAACAGCAGAGGATCACCCAGGGCAAAGGGAAAGAGCCCTACTACGCCAGCAGGCAGAGGATGGAGGAAGAAATAGGCGACG
>NW_015161461.1:207255-208099 GCF_001447785.1 Gekko japonicus | reverse complement strand
AGGCGTTCCTGCCCCGTGGATCCGTCCAGTTGAAGAGGAATTGCTAGGTGCACAATGCTGGGGTGGGGGCGTTGCTTTTTTGCAGTTGGATGGGTGTTTAGCGAGCTTCTATTATGACCTGCATGTCAGGCTTCCCTAAGGCTCAGAGCCTGTGCTTAACGTAGAACTCAGACCTGTGAGTAAAACTGCCTCTGAGCATAAGAAGAATTATTTTCATTGCAAGGGAAACTGTGTTGGGGTTAGAGTAAGCGTCCCGTAGAGCCTGAAAGACTGTTCTTTAAGTTCTGTACAGTTCTGTGCGGACACATAATGGGCTGATCCATTAACAACAACAAAATGCGCCTCACAAAAATTTCTGGCTATGGGCCTGGATTTGGGAGGGGGTGGCGCCTGAGGAGGGCAGGGTTTGGGAAGGACTTCAATGGGTTATAATGCCATAGAGCCCACCTTCCAAAGTGGCCGTTTTCTCCAGGTGAACTGATCTCTCTCACCTGGAGATCAGTTGTAATCCTGGGATATCTCCAGCTACCACTGGGAGACTGGCAACCCTAGTTGTCGGCCACAAAGCTCTTCACATATATCTTGGTAATGCTTACAACAGCCCGGTAAACTGATTCTGAATTGTTATTCCCATAAAATCACTGTGTTTTTTTTTACAAAGAAGAGATGGAAGGCTTGGGTTCTTCATATAATAAATGGGGGTCATAAAAGCAAACTGTGGAACAACCCACAATTGTGGCTCTCTCCCAGACAAATGTTTTTAGCAGGGGTCGTTTCGTAGAGAGGAGCTCATTAGCATAATAGCTATTGCATAATAGCTATTAGCCTAACATCACCGGAAGTG
>NW_015161461.1:184003-206699 GCF_001447785.1 Gekko japonicus | reverse complement strand
CACAGCACTCCAGTGTGGATCCAGGGACGCCGGCGACGGGCCTCCTCAGGCCTTCCTCGGGCGGCAGCAGTCCAGCGCGGGCCCGGGAGACCAGCGACGAGCCTCTTCAGGTCTCCCCTGGGCCACAGCGCTTTGGAGCTGGGGGCAGGGCTTGCCGCCACCGCCATTTGTGCCAGCTCCAGCACACTCTGCCCCCAGATGACCCCTGGTTTTTAGCATCCGAAACATGGTTTTGAGATTTTTTTGGTGGGGGGGACCTTGCATCTCAGAAATTATGGTTTGTTCCATGAATCTCTGACTGGAAAACATTGTGTTTTATTGAATGTTCTAGAATGAGAAACAGGCTTCTAAGTGAAAGCCCCACCATGTTGCACAGGGTTGCGAAATCCGGGTTGGGGGATTGGACAGTAGAGCTTGTGGAGGGCAGAGTTTTCAGAAAGGATGGAACTCGGCAGGGATGTGATGCCCCAGAGTCTACCCTCCGAAGCTGCCATTTCCTGTTGAGGAAGTATTCTCTATAGTCTGGAGACCAGTTGTTATTCTGGTAAGGTCTCCAGGCCCTACGTGGAGGTTGGTAACCTTAGGAGACGATGTTTTTTGTAGTAGTATCTCTGATAGTGTCTGGTGGCTTCACTGGGTTAAATGTCTAAAAAGGGAGGTGCCAAGAGCTAAAGTCTGCTTGGAAGTCGTGCTCTTTGGCCCTCAAGCTTTCTCTCATTAATCACAGGGGATTTGTGAGGCACGTTGGTGGTTATTCAGAGGTGAGAAAAGGACTGCACTGTGTCTGCCTTGTTCTGCTGCTGAGCAGCTTAACAGGGAACAATGGAAACAAAGCTCCGCAGCTTCTAGCTTTCTCTCTCTCCCCCCCCCCTCCCATGTCAAAGGTTTGCATGGGCGCTTTCTACCCCTCAAAATGGCCGCTTGGAAGATGTGTGAAGGAACTGAGAGTTATCCTTTTGTTTCCTTTCTTGGCAGCTCCTAGAACATTTAAGGCAATGGCTGCTTCTCCAATTTTCCTGGTCTCCCCCTTTTCCCTCTCTTATTTCTCAAGGGCCTATGCAATGTTCCCTCTAAGCGGTGGAGTCCTGTGAGCAAAAATTCTACTTGGTGAGCTACTGGCATTAAAGTTGTGAGCGAGCCATTTGGCTACTGCATACATTAGTTTGCTCTGGAGCCATCCTTCCTGAACTAAGACAAAAATGTGTGAGCCAGAGGCTAAAAAACTGTGAGCTAGCTCACACTAACTCAGCTTAGAGGGAACACTGGGCCTATGTATTATTTAGTAAGACGCTGAACTGCAGGCTGTGGAAGGTCAGTAGTTCAGCAGTTCAAGACCCGGGTGCCGCAAGACGGAGTGAGCTCCCATCTCTAGTTCCAGCTCCTGCCAACCTAACAGTTCGAAAGCAAGAAATTGCAAGTAGATAAATAGGTACCACTTCGGTGGGTAGGTAACAGCGTTCCGTGCGCCTTGGTGTTTAATCATGCTGGCCACATGACCACGGAAACGTCTTCGGACAGCGCTGGCTCTTCGGCTTTGAAACGGAGATGAGCACCGCAACCCTAGAGTCGGACTCGACTGGCTTTCGAGCAAGGGAACCTTTACCTTTACCATCTATTACAACCAGTAAACTTATTGCAATAAAATATGTCCACTGTTTATAAAACTCTGAGGAGAAAATATCTTTTCGGATTTGTAGGAACCACCTTCCCAGATTACCTTTGAATCTCTGTCGAAAGGTGCGATGCAAAGGGCACGTGTTACTATTAATACTTACCTTTGTCACCCCCAGTGCAATGTGAACCTGGGTTAAAAAAAGAAACCTCTGTTCTCTCTGGCATGGTAAAATGCTGTCCATTTATGTTTTTTTTAAACTTGTTCTTTCCCTTCTCTGTTTCTTTTCTTTGGTGACCATATAGCTGAAGAAGTGGAGAGGCTGGCTGCAATGCGCTCGGACTCTCTGGTTCCGGGGACCCACACCCCTCCAATTCGGAGGAGAAGTAAGTTTGCCACTTTAGGACGAATTTTCAAGCCATGGAAATGGAGGAAGAAGAAGAGCGAGAAATTCAAGCACACGTCTGCAGGTAATTAGAGCAACTGCTGTTTTTGATGGAGGATGCTTTACTGTAAAAGAGAAGCGAGGGAAATCCGAATTTACCGGGTACAGATTAGTTGTGTTGCACATGACAATGATGAGGGCATATCCACATGGTGGCCGGCATCCAATGTTCTAGGCACAGAATGCAGAGTTTTCCTGCATTCCTCTCTGTTCGTGTAGTCCTTTCTGGATACTGAAAGATCATTGCCAGGGTTATGGGTCAAGGTGGAGGAATAGCCGCACAGGCCAGGGGGCTATTTGTTTATTTACTTAATGTATATACTATGTTTCTCCTCAGCAGGGGTCCAAAGAAGGTTATATCATTCTCCTCTCCTCCATTTTATCCTCACAATAACCTGAGCTTTCCTGGGGGCACCTGCTTTGGGGGGCAATAACTCAGGCATCCCAAATCCAGTCTTCACCAAACTTGGAGGGCACGTAGAGGAGAGCCTGCTGAAGACTCCCAGTGAGTTTGTCATCTCTAACTCATGAGGGGGCTGTTCTACCACCTCCTGAACTCATGAACCAAACAAACCATGCACCAGTTTTGGAAATGGGAAAAGTTTGAGAAAGTTCATGGTTCGTGTAATCAAATGAATCATGAACCACCACGAACCACCATTTTCCAGTCTGTGCCCAGCCCTATTGTCCAGCAATTAGTTACTAAAGGAGAAGATGGAATGCCACTTGCTTGGGGGCAGCTGTGCCCTTCGTGTGATATTGGTGGGTTTCTTAACAACATCTGGTTTGCCACTGTAGAAAATGCAATGCTGGACTAGATGGGCAACAAGGTCATCATTCACTTTGGGTGCCGAAACACCTGGCCCTGGATGGGTCACTATAGCAAGTAAATTTGTACCTATGGGTCACCATACCAAAAAGGTTGGGAACCACCGGTCTAGCCCACCTCCTCTGTCCTGCCAATGCCCTTCAATCAAGGCTTGCACAACTGTCTCAGCCAATATCTTCTCAATCATTCTTGCCAGAACCTTTGAATTTGACAGAAAAGGTGGATTGCCCACAGGCCAAGGGAGAGAGACTGATGCTAACACAATGGAGACTGAAAAGGTCATAGCAAGAAAATATCCTCAGTATCATCAGTGCCAACAGCTACACAGTTTAAAAACACATCTGAAAGCCTGCAGGAAATACAGACCTAGTGCCTGTATTTAAATTGTTATTGCTAAAGGATAGAACAAACACAGTTTTACTTATTTACTACTTTAAATTGTGACCCTTGGATTTCAAGGATATGCCCCTTCCTAGAATTCTTGCTGAGTATCACTAAGAAGCAGAAAATGCATTCCAAGCAGTTTCCAGGAAATGGAAAGCTTAGTTAGTTTACGTGGATAATTGGATCTTCTTCAGCAGTTTTCATTTTGCACGGGAGACTTTATTAGCCTAAAGCCTTTTGCATTTAATTGTTCCAAGCTTGCCCTTGTACAGCCTTATAGGGTTATGACTCTGTCTGTGTGTGTGTGTGTGTGTGTACATGCCACCAAGTTACTTCCGGCTTATGGCGGCCCTATGCTCAAGTGGTTAAGACGCTGAACTGCAGGCTGTGGAAGGTCGGTAGTTCCAGCAGTTCGAGACCCGAGTGTGCCGCGTGACGGAGTGAGCTCCCGTCTCTAGTTCCAGCTCCTGCCAACCTAGCAGTTCGAAAGCAAGACATTGGAAGTAGATAAATAGGTACCACTTCGGTGGGTAGGTAACAGCGTTCCGTGCGCCTTGGTGTTTAATCATGCCGGCCACATGACCACGGAAACGTCTTCGGACAGCGCTGGCTCTTCGGCTTTGAAACGGAGATGAGCACCGCAACCCTAGAGTCGGACTCGACTGGCTTTCGAGCAAGGAAACCTTCACCTTTACCTTTTAAAACGTCCTATCATTGATCGCCATGCTCAGGTCTTGCAAACTGAAGGCTGTGTCTTTATTGAGTTAATCCATTTCATGTTGGGTCTTCCTCTTTTCCTGCTGCCTTCAGCTTTTCCCAGCATCATTGTCTTTTCCAGTGACTCTTGTCTTCTCAGGATGTGACCGAAGTACGATCACCTCACTTTAGTCATTTTAGCTTCTAAGGAGAGTTCAGATGATTTGACCTACAACCCACTGATTTGTTTTTTGGACGGTCTACAAGATCCATAAAACTCTCCACCAGTACCACGTTTCAAATGAATCAACTTCATGATTATTATTGGTTATGATTGGTTCTAGTCAGGGCTATTTTGGGGCAGGAACGCACAGGGACGGAGTTCCGGCTGGCTCCCAAGTTGGCCACGCCCAGCAGGAACTCATTAGCATAATAGGCCACACCCAACAGCAGGAACTCATTAGGATTGGCTACGTTAGGGGTGTGTGGCCTAACATGCAAAGGAGTTCCTGCTACAAAAAAAGGCCCTGGGTTTTGACAGCAAACAAGGTAAACAGAATAACAAGCAAAAGGTGGGTGTGGCTGGATGAGCACACTTCTGGTAACATGGGGGTGCAACCTAATGTGCTAATGAGCTGTGCTGTCATGGGTGTGGCCCAATATGCTAATAGGTTCCTGCTGTTGGGTGTGGCCTATTATGCTAATGAGTTCCTGCTGGGCTTTTTCTATAAAAAGAGCCCTGGTTCTAGTAAAATGTGAAATGGATTCCCTTTTCAAGTATTGAAGGACTTTCCTATTAAGAATGGAACTCCAGCAAATGCAGAAAACTTTCCTGTTCCAGCAGGCACTGGAAATTCCTGGCCAAGCAGGGACCTTCCTCCTCCTCTTCCCTCTCAGAGAGAACCAGTGGCCCAGACAAACATGAAGTCCAGTCTCTTCTACTTTGCGTAGAGGCAGGCAAGAAAATGTTTCAAATAAACATTTCTAGAAACTAAGTTATTAACGGTGTAATCCTAAACAGAATTAACATCCTTCTTAAACTCATGCGTTTAGAAGGGTGTCATTCTTCTTAGGATGCCTGTCTTAATCATCTTGGAGGCAATGAACTCGGAGTTTGAAATGCTTCTGTCCTTTGATGCACGTGGTGCAAATAAAACACATTTGCTTCAGTCCATGGTGCTTAAAAATGCCATTGTGGATGCTTAATCTTGTGCAAGCAGATACTGCCCCCATTCTTGTCAATGCTGGGGACTGTTTTGCACATGCAAGGGAGATGCGAGGGTCCCTCCTTTCCTCTTAAAACTGCCTCTTTCAGTATCCATTGTATCTGTCTGCATCAGAGGAAGATGGAAGACAGTGAAGCCCACTTTTTCCAGAGCAAATGCCATTTAGCTTCCCCCTTCCTGGATTGACCTTCTGCAGTGGCTGTTCCAACCTGCTTATTATTTAGCCATTATGGAAGAGTTGGCACCCAGATTTATTCATTCATTCATTTATTTCACTTCTCCAGCCTTTTTTCTCCAGTGGAGACCAAAAGCGGCTTACATTGTTCTCCTTTCCTCTATCAAGAAGAAGAAGAAGAGATTGAATTTATACCCCGCCCTTCACTCGGAGTCGCAGAGCGGCTTACAAACTCCTTTCCCTTCCCCTCCCCACAACAGACACCCTGTGAGGTAGGCGGGGCTGATTTATACCCCGCCCTTCACTACCCAAAGGAGTCTCAGAGCATCTTACAAACTCCTTCCCCTTCCCCTCCCCACAACAGACACCCTGTGAGGTAAAAGAAGAAGAAGAAGAGGAGATTGGATTTACACCCCGCCCTTCACTACCCAAAGGAGTCTCAGAGCATCTTACAAAATCCTTCCCCTTCCCCTCCCCACAACAGATACCCTGTGAGGTGGGTGGGGCTGAGAGAACTCTGACACAAACTGCTCTTTTTCAAGGACAGCTGTGCCAGAGCTTGTGGCTGACCCAAGGTCACATCAGCAGGTGCAAGTGGAGGAGTGGGGAATCAAACCCGGTTCTCCCAGATTGGAGTCCACGCACTTAACCACTACACAAACTGGCTCTATTTCATCCTCACAACAACCCTGCTCAGTAGATTAGGCTGAGAGTAGGTGACTGGCCCTATTTCAGCTTCCCTGGCGGAAGTGGGGATTCGAACCTGGGTCTGCCAGGTGGTGGTATGGCACTCTTTTTGTTGCTTGTTTTCATTGCCTCTGCCTATCCCTTTCCCCCTTTGTAATGTACCTATTATATTGCAATCTGGATGTTTTTCTTACTTACAAACACCTTGAGTACAGAATCGGTAAGGTCATATTTGAATGTGATAAATAAACTAACAAGACACTGAAGACTATACATAGAGCATTTCCTGCTACTGGAAGTAGGGTTGCCAAGTCTGATTTTTGCCGCAGCGGGGGACTCCTGGCTGGCGGCTGGAGTGCGCGCACATCCACGTCACCAGGAAGTGACGTGACGAGGCCAGGCACGCTGGGGGCAGGGCGATGACCATCCGAGGGAAAAACATAGAGTTTCCCCTGGGATGACCGTGGTCCTGCCCCCAGCGTGCCCAGCGTGGTCGTGTCACTTCCGAGTGACGTGCACGTTGGGGTGGGGTTCCCCCGGGGCCCGACCCCCCGGGGGGACTTGGCAAGCCTAACTGGAAGGGGAGTTTCCCACGTGCACGCGGTGGGTGCTGTGTCAGTTCAATTGGCCATGTGTCTTTAATCAGTGTTCTCTCAGGAATGTTAAATTAATTGTTTGGAACCGTGCTTTATTTTATTTTATTTTATTTTATTTTTTGCCTTACGGCATTGTAAAATTCTACCGGTTGTTGTGTCTATACAGGGGTCGTTTCGTAGAAAAAGAGCTAGGGGAACTCATTAGCATAACTCATTAGCATATGCCACACACCCTGACATCAGGGGCCCAGCGGTGGACCTGCAAGGCCGGCGGGAGTGCGAGGAAGCCCCGCCAAGGCCCTCCCTGGCCCCAGGCAGGCAGGTGTGGGGAGAGGCGGGGAGGAAGCAACTTACCCTCCCTCTTCTCCTGCCTCCTCCTGGCTGAATGAGGGCTGGAAGCGGGGCGTTTGGAAGCAGGGGCGGGGCTTCGTCATGTGCCCCGCCCCCTGCACCTCACCCGGGGGAACGGCGATCCCCCGCTTTCCCCCCCGAAATGACCTCTGTGTCTATATATACACTATTGAGAAGATATATTGTCCAGGTGGTATGATTGCCTAACTATCACCAGGCCACTTTGTCTCCCCTGCATGGTCTCTGCCCATCATGCTAGTAAGCTTCCCACAAGACAGTTCTGGTGAGATTCATAGAGCTTTTCGCAGCGTTTTTGCAGACACATACAGAACAAAGGCACCGTGAATGAGCTACATGGCTTCCTTAGTGAATGTGGAAGAAAAGATGGAATGCCGTCTCAAGCTCTGCATGATAACAGAGATTGGGATGGAGCTGGTATCTGATATCTCGCATCTCCGTGAGGTTAGCACTTTAATTTCCAAAGCAAATCACAAGCAACCCCTAAGGAATGCTGTAATGAGAGCTAGCTCGCTTAATCTTTTGGTGTTCTGATAAACGTCTTTAGGAAAAAAAAAAATATAATTTCCATTTAGAAAAACATAATTCCCGTCAGTCTCCTGAGGAAATGCACTCAGTTTTGCCCACTTTGAAGAGGATTAGAAATTAGCAAGGAGGAGAGAGAAACGCAGCCGGCAGGTTCAGTGACAGGTTCAAGTGTACAAAAGACAAAGTATATCCATGACGTCTTATGCCTCAATAAATGTGTTGATCTGCAAGATCCACAGCTTTGCAGTAGACTGACTGCTGTCTCTCTGCACTGAAAACAGGCAGCTGGTTTATACCGAGTCCAAGGTCAGTATTTTCTGCTTCGACTGGCAGCAGCTCTCCAGGGTCTTTCCCATCACCTAGCCTCTGACTTTTTAAACTGGAGATTGAACCTTAGATCTGATGCATAGCAGATGTTATACCACTGAGCCATGGCCCTTCCCATAAGATGCATGACAGATACAGAGAGACCGGAAGTAGGTACGGCACGGTGACGGGCGGTTTCTCGGGCACTCCGAGAACGCCCAATCTGTTAACGTTCTTTTGGGGGACCCCGGGGGACCGGGGAGTCCTCGGTGGACCTCTTGGAGAGAGGACTATGCAGGGGACTCAGTTGCGGCCCCTCCCGCTCTTGGCAAGGCAGGGAGGTGACCGCTTCCTGTCCGGAAGCGGGAGCGTTTTCATGGAGTAGAGTTTACTCTACACAAGCTGCGACCATCCTTTTTTACCGTTTTTGAAACTGAAATTCAATATGGGATATAGCAAGGACTTTGTAAGTACACGTATTTCTAATTTCTAATGGTTTGGACATCATTTGGCAAGTTACCCCTTGATTTCTATCCCATGGTATCAATATTTACAAATACAACATGTATGTTCTCAAATAAAAATAAATACAATCATGTCGCAACCGCTATCTGAATTCGAACAAGTTTATAAATATGCTTGGAGCTCAAAGAAACATTTAATTTCTAAGTTATATATTATCTTAATGTCAAAGGATGTTGATAAACCATTATCATATCAACTTAAATGGCAAACTTTATGCACACAAACTTTGGATGATGATCACTGGAAAAAGTTATGGTTGAACTTTCCATTTAGTACCAATATTGTTGACATAAAACTTCAGATGTTTAAAATACTTACTTTTTGGTATTTGACTCCACAGAAGCTGGCCCATATGGTGCCAACGGCAAGATCATTGTGTTGGAAACAATGTGGTAGTCTGGGAACATATACACATTGCTGGTAGCAAGGACTTTGTAAATACGCGTATTTCTAATTTCTAATGGTTTGGACATTGTTTGGCAAGTTACCCCTCGATTTTCGAGCCCAAGATGGAGGTGTATGAGCGGCCAGAGAGCGAAAGAGGCAAAGAAACATAATGGATGGTTGTTTTTCTCCTTGGGGTTTGAGAACTATGTAGCGGGGGACTTCATTTTCTGTTGGAATTGTTGGAAGAATTTTGAAAGAGGACTAAGTAGAAGTAACTTTATTCCGTAAAATGGCGGCGGCAGCTGAGTCAGAGAAGGAGGATTTTGACGATGATACCTTGGTAGGAGAACTCACATTGGATCAATTTATGAAAGTATTGAGGGAGGAAATTCAAAAAGGCATCAGGCAAGCATGTGCGAATGTGATTGGAAATTTACAAGTGGCATTACAGGACAAAGAAAAAGAGAGAAATGAAAAGGAATTAAGGCAGGACGGTTGTGATGTGGGGGGACAACAGGCTGGCTGTTATAAAGAGACCTTTGTTAGTACCCAGCCTGTCCCATTGATAGAAGTAAAAGTAAAGAGGAGGGGTGTGTCGTATACAGAGACAGAACAAACAAAAAAGGAGAGAGAAAATATGCCTGATAAGGAAGGGAGAAATGAAAATAAGAAGAAAAGGAAAAAGAGATCAAGACAAGGTGTATGGAAAAGTAGGACTGAAAAGGCAATTAGGAGTATAATCAGGTGGAAATGTAGAAGAGAAAACGTTGATATAAGATCACATATAGCCAAAGAAAAAAGATATAGGGTCTCACGGAAGCGAAATAAAAAGAAAAAAGAGAGATCAAGACGAGGTATGTGGAAAGATGAGAGTGGAAACATAACCTGGGACATAGTTAAATGGAAATACAGAAGAAACAATCCAGAAACAAAACTACAAGCATGCAAAGAGAAAAGTCATGTGGACTCATTGAAGAGGGAAAGCAAACTTCAGATTTATAGGAAAAAAATTAAGCTGTATGAAGTTTTAGTAAAAAAAAATGATTTGTTGGAAAAATGAACGGATGACATTGATGTATTTTAATGGCAATGCATTTCTCTTTATGGTTAATTAATTATTTATGCATGTAGGATGGGAGTAATGGTAATATAAGTGGAACGGGAAAGAAAAATAATGAAGGGGGTTAGAGTAGAATGGTTTTGAAGAGTTTTTTTTTTCTTGTCATATTGGAATTATGAATTTATGGCATTTCCTGTATCCCAATATTGATGAATTGGCTATATTGTATTGTGTGTCCTTTCCCCCCCCCCCTATCCTTGCATTATTGTGTAGTAGTTAGAGTAAAGGGGGAAGAAAATTATGAATCAAGATATAAATAGAGCTTTAGTTATTTAGTGTAATATGTTTTATGGATTTGTGTTGGAAATGAACTTATAGTTTCCATTGTATTGTAAAATGATGATTTGGCTTATATGCCTAATGATTAGGCTTTATAATTTTAGGAGTGTAAGATAATTTTAGAATAAATTCACAGGGGAAAATTATATATTAAATGTGGGAAGGAGAAGAATAGGCTTGAATGTAGCTTATACAAAGATAGCTTGTATGATGTATGGGTTATATCGGATTGGGAAAAGGAATGGGTCTGGGAGTACCCTACCATAGATGACTTCATTCATAGTATAGAGGTTAAATTAGTAGGTTATTTATGTGTGTTAAGCTTTTTGGGGGAATAGGAAATATAACTTATAGTTAATGTTTGTAATGAACGCCTAACAGTTTAAAACTTAGAAGAAGGTAATTATCAACAGAAAACTGTGAGAACCGCAAATGGAGAGTCCAAAGTCTATAGAGAAAGGATGAACTAAATAAGAAGCAAGTTAATAGATATTAGTAAAGTTAGAAAGGCGTACATAAAATGGTAAATTTGTGTCTTAGCTTTTATCCCTAAGAGGTTAGTGGAAATGATGGTATTTTGAATTATTTGTATTTACAATGTTAATTAGAGCGTATGTGATGTATATGTGGCATGTTGAAAACCCAATAAAAAGATTTAAACACAAGATGCATGACAGATACAGTGTAATCCACTTTTGCATCTCTTTGTTCGTTAACAGCAGGCGCTGCTTTTTTGGGGGGGATTCAAGCTTAAGAACATAAGAGAAATCCTGATGGCACTGGTATTTCTGGCCACTGTGTGACACAGAGTGTTGGACTGGATGGGCCTTTGGCCTGATCCAACATTGGCGTCTCTTATGTTCTTATGTTCTTATAACTCCAGAAGCCCCCCCACTGTTGCCCCCGAAGCACCAAGAATACAGAGCATCACTGCCCCAGACTTAGTGTTCCCTCTATACCTTGTGGCTAACAGCCACTCATGGACCTCTGCTTCATATGTTTATCCAGTCCTCTCTTGAAGCTGTCTATACTTGTAGCCACCACCACTTCCTGTGGCAGTGGATTCACCGTGTTAATTACTCTTTGGGTGAAGAAGTACTTCCTTTTATGTGTTCTAAGCCTACTGCTCGTTAATTTCATGGAGTGCCCACGAGTTCTTGTATTGTGCGAAAGGGAGAAAAGTACTTCTTTCTCTGCCATCTCTATCCCATGCATAATTTTGTAAACCTCGATCATTTTTTTTTTTTACAATTGCTCAGACAAAGTCCCACAATTGATCTAGAAGCGTCAACAGGGAATCTGGGAACAGAAGCAAGCAAGCACAGTCCTGAAGGGATGCAATCTTCTAAGAACGAGTAGTTTCTTTGTTTTTGTTTTACTTCCATTTTACCCCGCCTTTCTCCTCCATTTTATCCACACAACAACTCTGTGGGCTTCCTTAGGCTGAGAGTGTGTGGCTGTCCCAAGACCACCCAGCAAGATTCCATGCATAACCGTAGCCAGGATATTTTTTTGTTGTTCAGGGGGCATTTAATTTTTTACGGGGGCAGTTAAATTGCAGTTAATTGCATTAATCTGAATGCCTGTCCTTAAAGGGGGAGGCTCCGGGCCTGTTTCTAGCCCTTCCTTCCAAGGGACAGGGCAGCGAGGGCATCCCTTCCCCAAAAAAATAACCAACTCAGAGGGCATTTGATTGCCTTCAGAAGGCATTTAAATGCCTTTCGAGTTCCCTTCCATGGAGCAAGAAAGCTTAGAAAGGCACTCAAGAGTGGCACCTTCAGCACTTCTCCAGCCATCCCCCTTTCTACTAGCCCAGTCCTGCTATATACCACCAAGGTCATGGTGAGTCTTTCCAAAGCATCCCCATGAGCCTTTGGGAAACATGCAAATTAAGTTCCATGGCGGATCAGGGATTCAAGCCTGGATCTCCCGATCCTAGTGTGTAGTCCTGCACCACTCTACACCACACTGGCTGTCATAGTCTGCTGTGAGTGGTTGACACTTCACCGCCAACAAGGCTGGTGGCTCAGCAAGCAGGTCATCCTGCCAGAACTGACCAGGACCCAAGACAACACCTGCGCTTTTCACCACACCCATTGATGCTTGAATGAGAAAAACAAATAACATCTGGAACAGCTGCCCTCAGTAGGCCCTGGCTGCTGCAGCACCAGCTCTTAAAGGATTTCTCAGCCACCCATTCACTTTTACACAGGCGAGGCTTGTCGCCGTTGTCTATTTTTGTACATGAATTGGCAAATGCAGGCTTCCGATGAAAAGGGATGTTTATGCCGCTCAGTGACTGAATCTTTTGTGCCCTCTCGAAAATCTGCTGCATCGCATATTTCCAGCCATTAAGAAGCGCACTTTCCCTTGCTGGATTGAAAAGGCCTTTTTAAGGATGTACTAACCCCCATGCCGTTGCTTTAATGGTGCATTTGTAAGGAGAAAAAGATCCTTAAAGACCTCCGAGCTTACAGGAAAGGAATGTTTAATGAGGCTATCAGGATTTTATGCTAATCACAGTTCCAGATGCTCTAAAGATTATATGCAGCAGCCTCAGACTAATTCTGCAATGCCGTTCTGTAATGATGTATTGCTGCAAAAAAACAAGAGGTTGCAGTCACTAATCTGGAACAGCTGCCCTCAGTAGGCCCTGGCTGCTGCAGCACCAGCTCTTAAAGCATTTCTCAGCCACCCATTCACTTTTACACAGGCGAGGCTTGTCGCCGTTGTCTATTTTTGTACATGAATTGGCAAATGCAGGCTTCCGATGAAAAGGGATGTTTATGCCGCTCAGTGACTGAATCTTTTGTGCCCTCTCGAAAATCTGCTGCATCGCATATTTCCAGCCATTAAGAAGCGCACTTTCCCTTGCTGGATTGAAAAGGCCTTTTTAAGGATGTACTAACCCCCATGCCGTTGCTTTAATGGTGCATTTGTAAGGAGAAAAAGATCCTTAAAGATCTCCGAGCTTACAGGAAAGGAATGTTTAATGAGGCTATCAGGATTTTATGCTAATCACAGTTCCAGATGCTCTAAAGATTATATGCAGCAGCCTCAGACTAATTCTGCAATGCCGTTCTGTAATGATGTATTGCTGCAAAAAACAAGAGGTTGCAGTTACTATGTCAGGAAGAGAATGCATAAGGCAGGTTTCAGAGCTTGAACAGGTAGAGTGACAGTAGCTAGGAATTCTTGTTGTCTTTCCTCTTCTTTGACTGGTAGGCTGCGTCATGTGTCCAAGGGGGATTTAGCAACAGATTTGGTAATAATTAAATTCTGAGCCTACAGAGCAGGTACAATTGCTTTAAATACAACAAAATAGGATCTGTATCCAGTTTAGCCGCTGCAGTGACAAAACGTACAGCCACCGTCAAAACAGAATCAGATCTGGAAGAGTAGTCTTTTTGTAACGTGCTCTTTGCTTAAGAACTCTGCTCCAAGACTTAGTTTTAGTTTCTGAGTATGCAGTTGAAATCTAGGTGGTACCTCTTCAAGCACCCTGACCTGGATAGTCAGGCGAGCCTGGTCTCACCAGATCTCATAAGCTAAGCGGGGTTAGACCTGCTTAGTATTTAGATGGGAGCAGGGCTCTTTTTGTAGAAAAAGCCCAGCAGGAACTCATTAGCATAACAGGCCACACCCAACAGCAGGAACTCATTAGCATATTGGGCCACACCCCTGACAGCACAGCTCATTAGCACATTAGGCTGCACCCCCATGTTACCAGAAGTGTGGTTATCCGGCCTCACCCACCTTTTGCTTGTTATTCTGTTTACCTTGTTTGTTGTCAAAACCAGGGCCTTTTTTTGTAGCAGGAACTCCTTTGCATGTTAGGCCACACACCCCTAATGTAGCCAATCCTAATGAGTTTCTGCTGTTGGGTGTGGCCTATTATGCTAATGAGTTCCTGCTGGGCGTGGCCAACTTGGGAGCGAGCCGGAACTCCGTTCCTGTGCGTTCCTGCCCAAAAATAGCCCTGGATGGGAGACCACCAAGGAAGTCCAGTGTCACTATGCAGAGGAAGGCAATGGCAAACCACCTCTGAACGTCTCTTGCCTTGAAAACCCTGCAGGGTCGCCATAAGTTGGCCGTGACTTGATGGCAAAAAAACCACCCACTTCAAGCAGACCCCAAACAGGAGTCTTGTCTCGCCATAGCTTAAAGGCTAATAACGCATGAATGGTGGTTATAGGGTTTTATGGAGGAGAGCCCTGCTTCATCAGCCATCGCACGCATGAAGTGTTCTCTTCAGTCAACAGATCGATAAACGCACACCCCACGGGTTTGGAGGGGAAAGTGGGGTGGATCCAACCATGCTCCGAGAAACCTTCCTGCAGCCTGTGGAGCCTTCCAAGGGCCTCTTCCTCCAATGGAAGAGCCACTTAATTTTGGAGGAAGGCTTCAAGCTCGAGCCAAAAGGAAAGGTGGAAGATAAATATTTTAATTAATAAACTTTGCTCAGTGGAGTGGTAGGTGAAAAGTAATGGGTTTGCCGCATGGAAGACTCGGACAACGACATGCGGTTGCACACATTTATTCGTACTTAACATAAAGAACACACAATGGCCCTGCAAGGCCAACTATATACACACCCGGCCCAGTGCCCCCCACTCCCATTGGAGGGTTTGAATTTCCCGCCAATGAGCCTATTGGTCGGCAGGGGGGGGAACTAGGATCCGAGGTCCCTATTGTTCTGTGGAGCCAAGCTCCTCTCTTTCCTGCGGGCCCCTTGTGGCGGCTCGCGTACATAACAGTAGGGTCCACCCCAATATTCTTTTTTTTTGCCCAGTTGTTTATAATTGTTTCCTTTATACTTGTTTGCATGTATTAGGTTATCTGTGTATTTTATGGTCTGATCTTGGGTCAGTCACTCTCAACCTTAGGAGGAGGAGGAGGAGGAAGAGATTGGATTTATACCCCAGCCTTACCCGAAGGAGTCTCAGAGTGATTTACAATCCCTTTCCTTTCCCCTCCCCACCACAGACACCCCGTGAGGTAGGTGGGGCTGAGAAAGAGAGAGAGAGAGAGAGAGAGCTGCCCTTGAGAGAACAGCTCTGAAATAACTTATGACTGACCCAAGGTCACACCAGCAGCTGCATGTGGAGGAGTGGGGAATCAAACCCGGTTCTCCCAGATTAGAGTCCATGCTCCTAACCACTACACCAAACCTACCTCAAAGGTTGGTTATAAGAATAAAATAAGGGGTGGGGTGAACTCTAATCCGAACTCCTTAAAGGAAGGATGGAATAAAAATCTAATAAGCGTAGGGTCAAGTTTCATGAATCAGGTCTTATGTTTGGGAATCAGATTTGAAATCCCTCTCTTGACTTGTAGCTACACAGCGAGAACCTGGCTGGAGAAAAGAAGGGTTCATTGTGAAGTGGGAGGAGTGTTGTCTGATATCTTGTCCGGGAGAAGAAATATATATGTGCCTAAAAAGATGGAAATAAAAACAACAGCATTGGCTAATATGTTTTTATTCAGCATAATTCCCATTGATTTTGATGGAACATTAGAGTTACCAGCTCTGGGTTGGGAAATATCTGGAGATTTCGGGGGGGGCTGGGGAAGGTGAGATTTGGGGAGGGGAGGGACCTCAGCAGGGTATAATGCCATCAAATCCACCTTCCAAACAGTGTTCCCTCTAATATGAGTTAGTGTGAGCTAGCTCACAGTTTTTTAGCCTCTGGCTCACACATTTTTGTCTTAGTTTTGGAAGGATGGCACCAGAGCAAACTAATTTATGCAGAACCAAATTGCTCGCTCACAACTTTAATGCCAGTGGCTCACAAAGTAGAATTTTTGCTCACAGGGTTCTTTTTGTAGAAAAAGCCCAGCAGGAACTCATTAGCATATTAGGCCACACCCCTGACAGCACAGCTCATTAGCACATTAGGCCGCACCCCCATGTTACCAGAAGTGTGGTCATCCAGCCACACCCACCTTTTGCTTCTTATTCTGTTTACCTTGTTTGTTGTCAAAACCCAGGGCCTTTTTTTGTAGCAGGAACTCCTTTGCATATTAGGCCACACACCCCTAACATAGCCAATCCTAATGAGTTTCTGCTGTTGGGTGTGGCCTATTATGCTAATGAGTTCCTGCTGGGCGTGGCCAACTTGGGAGCCAGCCGGAACTCCGTTCCTGTGCGTTCCTGCCCCAAAATAGCCCTGTTTGCTCATAAGACTCCATGGCTTAGAGGAAACATTTTCTCCGGGGGAACTGATCTTGGTTGTTTGGAGATCAACTGTACCTGGAGGGTGACAACCCTAAACTGCATCCTGAATCGTAGCTAGAGAAAACAGTCATATCCTGAGATAATTTTGCAAGCTTCTGCTTTGATGCTTCCAAGCTGTTAATCTGGGCCTCGGTTCTAAGAAATCCAGAAAGTAGAAATACTGTGGATTTCATTTGTAGCATAGTCATTGAAAATTGAAGTTAAGGAGCATTGATACTTATCTGAATATTCATCTTGTAATCAGCATTGCCAGCAGTGAAATAACTGAAGCAGGCATCCCCTCAGGCAAGAGTGGAGCAGTATATTGATTGAACTTCACTGTTCCACTGACCTCCTGCCTGTCTGACCCATATTTGACTTGGTTCTTTGTTCTCTTAGCAATGTGAGCCTTGTCATGCAATAACTTTTCATTGCCGGGATGTTTATGATTCTGGTAGCCATCAATAAGTCAGGAGCACAAAACAGCCACATTGGAAGCTCGGAATCCTAACTCAAGGGCGTCATAAATAACAACAGAGCGCTGTAGGGTCTTCCTGAAAATTATAACCTTGTTTCATTTGATCTCTGTCTCAGGGAGGGCCAGAAACTCCTCTCTAGTTGTACATCAATAGTGGTATCTCTTTGGACAGAGAGAGGCTCCGTCGTGTACTATATATAGCTCAAAACACAATGGAGGCTCTATATGAAAGGTAGTGGTAATAAGTGGTATAAATGGAACGATGTCAGCAGTTCTGTAGTCCTTTATATAATAGTATACTGGTATGTGCTTTTGCGAAAGGACTCTTTGGTGGGATATGTGGTAGAAGACTCCACATAGGAGGTGTCCCATCATTATAGGTGGAATACTCCAGCTCCCCTGGAGAAAATGGCTGCTTTGAAGGGTGGATTCTATAGCATTGTACCATGCTGAGGCCCCTCCTCTCCCCAAACCCCGCCCTCTCCTGGATCCACCCCCCGCAACCCAGACCTGGCAACCCCAGAACTACTCACAAACTGTGTTTGGTGAATTCAGACAGCAAACCCAGCATTAGTTAAAGACGACTATGGTAGGCAAACAAGTTATAATTCCCTATCTGAGATCCTGCTTTGGTGCAACAACCTCTGTTTTGCCGGGATGTCTGTTATTTGAATACCAGAACTGTTCCTTGATCAAACCACAGTTTGTGCTTTTCCACACACTGGAGTTACTCTTTATTTCCTTGGGAATCAATCCACAAGTAGTGGGATTGGTTTGGGCATCTGCCTTCTCTCTGTATTGTCCCAGTTGTGAATGGGGTGGGGGGCAGAGGGAGTGATTTGACCACAATGGTCCAGTCATCAAATAGCATGCTGGGGGAGGGGGGGAGAAAACCAACATAAACCTTATGCACGAGGAAAAAGCCAAGCCAAAATCAGTTTACCGGAAAACATTGGGGTAAAAGTGGTCTCAAAAGGAGGGGGAATGGGCGGAACACAAAAAAACCCAAAGTGAAAACTAAAGGCACAAGAATGCATGCATAAATCAGGCGATAAACCAAAGCAGTATGGGGCCAGAACCGAGGGAAAAGGGGGGGGGAAACATGGAAAAGCCATTTATTAGGGCATTGGAATGCAGTCTAAGTGAATTGTCCTTTTTTGTTTCTTTGTTTGTTTTCAACTTGGGTTAGTATCATGTACGGCAATTCAACCAGTCATTATCTCTGAGATGCTGTTTTATATTCAGACCTCCACATGGGTGATTTAATTAAAAAGGATGAAATGTGCTGGGATAGATAAAGCCACAAACAATATAGAAATATGTCAAGAAAGATCAGTAGAGTTGATTTGTTACTTTCAGAGTCATACCTGTCTCATCATTTACAGGGGGGGAAATCAGTCTGATATACAGATGGTTTTTATTGCTCTGGCCTGATAATTAAAAGATTTGGAAAATGACAGGATTTTTTAAAAACCCGGATAAATCTAATGCTATCCTCATTTAATCTCACCAAGCTTTTTCCCTACAGCTGTTCATCTGCTTTGGAGAAAGGTAATTAGAACTAGGGAAACCTGCCTGGAACTAAAAAGAGAGACTCTGGTCACAACCTCTTCCCCTTTGCAGTTCTGTTATACAAGAGAAATCTTGCAAAGCATTGGAGTTCTAAAGACATGGTGTCAGAATGTTTAATTACATGCCACTAGTTCTGAACAAGGTGTGTCCGTGAGGTTTTCTTTCCACCTGGGTTCAGAATTTTATTTTATTTTTTTTCCAGCCTCTCTGAATCAGCATGTTGTGACTGTTCATATGAACAGCCTTGCAATACTGATGGCCACTGATAGGCTCACTCCCAGCAACACTCTTCTGTTAAAGATTTGTTTATTGAGATATGTAGCTGTGTCAAGTAGAGACCATCTGTGTCAGGACTGACTGTTATTATACATGATTCAAACAGCCCCCCCCCCCCAGTAACCCATCCAATCACTCCATTCACTCATCCCACCTAAATCTAACGTGCACTCTTCTCCCCACCACCACCTGTGAACCTACATGTTATCTATGACAGGCCAGCTAGCTGAGACAGGCTCCAGGGTCACTTACATTCTTCCCATTCGGGAGGCCCCTTAGAATAACAATTGCGAAGTGCCTGAATAAAGCAGGTTCTCACTCACGCATTCACTTACTCACTCACTGCCCTCCCCCAATGGCCCAAGTTGCAAGCAATTAGACAGAACAGAGAAATCCCATGGCAAACGAGGCCCCGAGTTTGACACCTGGAGATCTTCCATTATTTCAGCTCCAGACTACAGAGACCAGTTCCCCCAGAAAAAAAATGGCTGCTTTGGAGGGTAGCACTAGCACTGCAGGTCTATCTCTCCCTCTCTTTTTACAAGCTTGTAAAGAAGTAAGTGAGGCATTAGTAAAACGAAACCCGAAAATAAAAGCTGTGTAATACCTTTTATTAAGTCCAACCAAAAGAACACAACACATCATGCCAGCTTTGGAGTTTTCCAGAGTTCTTCATCAAGCCGAATGTTAAAAATATAAGCAAGGATTCGGAGCCAAGTATATACAATGATTTCAGCAAAAAGTGATTCAGCTTTATTTGAAGTAATGAACAAGCACTTAAACGCATTCATAACCAGCACGAGAAACAACTGGGAGCTAGGCTCCTTTTAAACATTCCCGGGCTAACATAGCCACACCTATTTACAATAATCAACCAATGGGGTTGTAGGAATAACGTCCAATGAGCTTGCTTCCCTCGCAGGGGACAGTGGTAGTTCTGATTGGTCGCTGTTACAGAGCGACCAATAGGAGTTCCGTTCAGAGGAGCCTTTGCTCGGCTCAAGCTTAACATGGAATGTCAATGGAGTGATTCACGTAACACGTTCAATACATTACACTTAACATAGGTTTCTACACAACAATTCCTCCCCCCGAAGACGGAACAACTTGGGAGCACACATAGTCTTTAAGATAGGCAGGAGGTTGCCTGCTCCGTTGTGAATGTCTTAACATTACCTCTGGGAAGCTGCTGAGATGTTCCCTATCGGTAGGGATATCCAGGGTATCTGGTGTGACAACCGTTTGATACCTTTCCTCAGACCGGATACTGGGTTCCATATGAATACTGGGTGGTTCCCCCTCTTGGGAGTTGTCCGAGCTTGGAAGCTCTACCCGTTCGTCTGGAACGAATATGTCTGCCACCGGAGTATTGGGCTCAGGGTCTACCTCAGCCCACCATTTCCTTAGCTGGCCGATGTGCCTTTTAAAAACTCGACCGTCAGCTAACCTTACAGAGTAAGTTCAGGTCCCCAGTACCTTGTTTACTGTGGCTGGCAACCACCGATGCCCTCCCGCATAGTTATGTGCATAAACATACTCTCCTTCCTCAAAACCCCTGGTCTGGTCAGTGGACTCACTCTGTGGGGGTTTGGACGTTGTTCAGTCCGGGGGCATTCGGTCGAGGAGTGTTGTTAAACGCCAACCCATTAGCATTTGTGCTGGGCTCCGCCCCGTCACTGAGTGCGGCGTGACATGCTGGTGCAGGAGGAACGACGCCACCTTTTGGCTCCAGTTGCCCTGCACCAGTCGGCTAAGAGTCTCCTTAGTGGTCCGCACCATTCTTTTGGCCTGCCCGTTAGTTGCCGGGTGGAATGGTGCGGACGTACTATGCTGTATCAGGTGTGCCGCCAAAAAATCCAAAGGAGGGCAAGAGGGAGGGAGAAAGAGCCAGCCGGCAACTCCTTTGCCATGCGGGACTTAGTTATGACCCTCCTTCCCTGCCATGCATGAGACTACACAGCCGGGCTGTGTGTGGTAGATGAGACACTGGCCTGGCCAAGCCACACCGTGGTATTTAGCTGTGTGCTCCTTTTCCTGCCCAGCAGTTCTCGGTGGGGTTGTGTGCCTCCTTCCCTGTCTGTGATTGGGATCAGCCGAGCCAAGTACCTACTTCCATGTACCATGTACCTACTTCCTCAGAGAGGCCATAGGCTGTGAAGGAAACACCAGCCTGGCTACACCAGTTTGGTGTAGTGGTTTAAGAGCGGCAGACTCTAATCTGGAGAACCGAGTTTGATTCCCCACTCCTCCACATGCAGCCTGCTGGGTGACCTTGGGCCAGTCACAAGTTCTCTCAGAGCTGTTCTCTCAAGAGCAGTTTCTGTCAGAGCTCTCTCAGCCCCACCTACCTCACAGGGTGCCTGTTGTGGGGAGAAGAAGGGAAGGGAGATTGTAAGCCGCTCTGAGACTCTGAGGGAAAGGCAGGGTATAAATCCAATCTCCTCTTCCTCCTCTTCTTCATCCACACAGACGGGGCCACTTCAGTATTAGTATATAGATATGGAGCAGGGGTCCATCAGTGGCTATTAGCCACAAGGTATAGATAGGGACTCTGGGGCAAGTGATGCTCTGTCTTCTTGGTGCTTGGGGGGGGCCAACAGTGGGAGGGCTTCTAGTGTCCTGGCCCCACTGGTGGACCTCCTGATGGCACCTGGTATTTCTGGCCACTGTGTGATACAGAGTGTTGGGGTGGATGGGCCTTTGGCTGTATCCAATATTGGTGTCTCTTATGTTCTTAATGGTGCGGACGTACTATGCTGTATCAGGTTTGCTGCCAAAAAATCCAAAGGAGGGCAAGAGGGAGGGAGAAAGAGCCAGCCAGCAACTCCTTTGCCATGCGGGACTTAGTTATGATGACCCTCCTTCCCTGACATGCATGAGACTACGCAGCCGGGCTGTGTGTGGTAGATGAGACACTCGCCTGGCTAAGCCACGCCATGGTATTTAGCTGTGTGCGCCTTTTCCTGCCCAGCAGTTCCCGGTGAGGTTGTGTGCCTCCTTCCCTGCCTGTGATTGGGATCTGCCGAGCCAAGTACCTACTTCCATGTACCATGTACCTACTTCCTCAGAGAGGCCATAGGCTGTGAAGGAAACACCAGCCTGGCTACACCAGTTTGGTGTAGTGGTTTAAGAGCGGCAGACTCTAATCTGGAGAACCGAGTTTGATTCCCCACTCCTCCACATGCAGCCTGCTGGGTGACCTTGGGCCAGTCACAAGTTCTCTCAGAGCTGTTCTCTCAAGAGCAGTTTCTGTCAGAGCTCTCTCAGCCCCACCTACCTCACAGGGTGTCTGTTGTGGGGAGAGGAAGGGAAGATTGTAAGACGCTCTGAGACTCTGAGTGAACGGCGGGGTATAAATCCAATCTCCTCTTCCTCCTCCTCCTCCTCTTCTTCCTCTTCCTCTTCTTCTTCTTCTTTGTCACGTGGGGCTCAGCTGCATACCTCCTTCCCCACCCAGCAAAGGGGCCTTGGTGGCCTCAGCAGGGGATGGCCCCACAGACTGCCGGCCCACCCGAATATCTCCCAGTGGCCTTAATGGACAGTCTGCCTTCCCGCAAGAGGGTAAATGGATGTGTTTTGGAGGAACAGTTTGTGGAAGAAATCGAGATGGCCTCCTCAATTCCAGAGGATGCCATGCCGGGAAATACCATCCCAGAGGGATCTCTGGAGCCAGGACACAATTGACGAGTCAATCCTGTTATACTTAGGTTTTTCTCTTTAAAAACTGGGCTTTGTACTTCAACCCCATTATAAACATCGACCTCGTGGTTAAAGAAGTGCGCCGCCTGGATACGCAAGTGCTTTGATAGGCGCTCCCGGACCCCCTCCTTGTGCACCGCGCGCCGTCTCGAAGGCGAGGGGGATTTATTCTTTCTACGGTGATAAAAACCTGCGTTGATTTCCTTTCCAGTTTGTTTTAACCCACTGTGCCAGTTTGTGTCTGTGTGTTTGGGAACCTGAGGGAGACTTAAAGGGAGACTTATAGAGAT
>NW_015161461.1:178312-183865 GCF_001447785.1 Gekko japonicus | reverse complement strand
AATGCCCACCTTTTAAAAAAAACAAAAACCACCAGCCCCACCTCTGTAGGTGGGGGGGGGGGGCATGGACAGCAAGCTTGGTAACTGTAAGGATATAAAAACAAGAAGTTTTTGAATGTCTCCGTCTTACTAAGCAGAGGAAGCCACAGGTCTTAAAACCATGCAGCTATTTCTTGGGCAGATGTCAGGAGCAGTTGTAATTAATACATAATCCCTTCCACGCCTTGCAATATTGGTTATCCTGATGTGGTAGTCCATCTGCTGATGGGCATAAATCAAATTCGATTTGCCGTGTGTTCCGCCACGACTCCACTGGGACTATTCTAAGCTGTGTCTACAAGCTTGTCTGCATTAGGAGCTTATTATGGATCAGCGCTGAATTGAAGTTGACATGAACGGTGGCTGACCTCAAGCAGCAGTGTTGGGAGGCGCATGGTAGAATAATGTTCTCTGTGCCCCCTGAGCTTTCAGAGCTCGTCAGTGTTTTAGTTGGGAAAGCAATTGGCTTTGTGTAGGCCAACGTTATTTCCTAGGTGAGATATGAAGGAATGAGCAGGAGTAGACAGCGTGGTGATGGATGGCCAGAGAAGAAGATCGACAGCTTTTCATAAACCAGTTTCCCAAAATAGAGATGGATTCTTCTGTGTCTTTGCTAGAAACGGGACAGAACAAATTTTATCACGGTGCAATTCTATTGCTTTTTACTGATATATATGTTCAAAGTAAGTAGAACTTTAATCTATCCCAAGATTTTAAAAAACAGAAAAGAGAAGTAGGGAAACTGCTCCAAATCTCTGTTAGAACAAGAAAATAACCCTTTGCCACACCAGATATCTTTTACCACTTACAAAAGACATGAAGTTGGGTTTCTTTTTGCTCACATAGACTTTCCTCAGCTATCACGTGACTGTAATAGCCAGCCAGAATGACCGCTTTTGAAAACGAAGATTTGGAAAATATTTTTCGTTCTTTTTGAAGGCAAAGTAGAATTTGAAGGCAAAGTAGAATACTGGATCTGGCTTGTGGTAGTCTTACAAAGTTTTCAGCAGTTCTCGACATTGGGGGGTCTACCCTTCCCTCTCAGGTTCCAAAAGCATATTTTGGCATGGATCCTCTGTGTTCAGAAATAGTCTGGTTTCATGATAATTGTACCACACAGCAGTGAGATTTTCAGATATGGAACAGGCTTATTCAGAAACTCTCAGAGAGCGTTGCATACAAAACACAGAAAAGAAATACAATGTTAATATTTTCCTTATCTTAGGAGCTGCGGTGGCTCAGGTGGTTAAGACGCTGAACTGCAGGCTGTGGAAGGTCGGTCGTTCAGCAGTTCGAGACCCGGGTGTGCCGCATGACGGAGTGAGCTCCCGTCTCTAGTTCCAGCTCCTGCCAACCTAGCAGTTCGAAAGCAAGAAATTGCAAGTAGATAAATAGGTACCACTTCGGTGGGAAGGTAACAGCGTTCCATGTGCCTTGGTGTTTAGTCATGCCGGCCACATGACCACGGAAACGTCTTCGGACAGCGCTGGTTCTTCGGCTTGGAAACGGAGATGAGCATCGCAGCCCTAGAGTCGGATTCGACTGGCTTTCGAGCAAGGGAAACCTTGACTAGGAGTGAAACTGCGGGTAAACTACCTTTTGATGGAAATTTGATAAGCCCGTCAGTAGTCTAGATGCGCGGCTTGATCATCAGTGCCACGGTACATTAAATGAGAAGTCAATTGTTTCCTCTCGAGTGATTAAACACTTCCTGACAGCAGTAGACAAGTGAGATTGTGAAATCAATAGCTGCAATTTTACTCCAACGGTTGGCATTAATTTATTTCCCGCGGACAAAAGTTCTCAAGTTTCACTTGAAGCAATCCAGCCTTGTTAAACTGTTTGGTCTGTTCTCAGCTGACGTTTACATTAGGGTCTCTGAGCTCTGTCGGCTTCTTATTTGCTAAATCCATGTGAAAAGACCGGGGAGAGATGACTCTTCTATACCTAACGGAGCAGTGCTGCTTTTTTTAAAAAAGGAATGTGGAATCTTCTCTGAACGTATCAGTCCTTTGAATTATACTGCAAATTCTCTCTGAACTCTTCCATGCATTTGACCACATTTATTTCATTGCCATGTAGTAAACAGTGCCTTTCAAACTGTGTCCCCGTGAATTCTTCAAAAGCGTATTAGAGATTCCTCAATGACATAATAGTAATAGCAATTAAGCACACCTGAAAATAGCTTTTAATAATCTTCCCCCATAATTTGCTGCTGCAAGAGAATCTCTTAAACTGCTCAGACAAAACAAGTTAGGCAGCAGTGTTGGTCTGAAGCGATACCACAAAGTTAGAGTCGAGTGGCACCTTTAAGACCAACAACTTTTTATTCAAGATGTGAGCTTTCGTGCACACGCACACTTTTGTCAGACGATAAAATGGTATTACGTATCATAAATATGTTAGAACTGGAGACTGATGTGTCCAAATTTGTGAGAGTCTAAGGATGGGATTCTCACAAATTAGGACACATCAATCTCCAGTTCTAGCATATTTATTACCTATGTTGTTCCCCCTCCCAGTCGTGAGCGTGTCATTCTTTTGATCTGTTTTAAAAAAATATTTTCACTATTTTGCATTCTAATTTAACAAGCCACCCCTATATATACAACTATCTTCTGTAATTCCATTTCATCGTCCAACGAAATGTCCGTGTGCACGAAAGCTCACACCTTGAATAAAAATCTGTTGGTCTTAAATGTGCCATTGGACTCTAACTTTGTGGTATTGCTCCGACAAAATTTTGCTCTCAGTCCAGAGTCCTTTTCTCTTTTCCGGGAATTTATTTTATGCTCTATACAGATGTATGGCTTGTTTTTGTAAAGCACTAGCCCCATGGCTCAGAGGTTAAGACGCTGAAGAAGACTGGAAGGTTGGTAGCTCAGCAGTTCGAGACCTTAGTGCCACGTGATGGAGTGAGCTCCCCTGTCTGGTCCCGGCTCCTGCCAACCTAGCAGTTCAAAAGCAAGAAATTGCAAGTAGATAAATAGGTACTGCTTTGGTGGGAAAGTAACAGCATTCCATGCGCCTTGGCATTTAGTCATGCTGGCCACATGACCATGAAGATGTCTTTGGACAGTGCTGGCTCTTTGGCTTGGAAACGGTGATGAGCACCGCCCCCTAGAGTCGGATCCAACTGGCTTTCGAGCAAGGGAAACCTTTACCTTTAATAGCCTTATAACTGATTACTCTGCTTACATTTTAGATGTGTGACTGTCCCATCTACCTTGTGTAATTTCAGCCATCCAAAACTGTCCACTTTATTTCATGTCCTCTGACTAGAGTTAAGTCCATTGTTCTTGCACTAGCTGTCTCACGGGGCCAAATGTAAAAGGTGCAGGAAATTATTTGAGACTATTTAAATCTGCAGGTTTTTGTGCCCTACTTAAAGTGATGTTATATTGAATCGACCACTGGAGGGAACAAAACATGTGCAGAAAGGGGGGGGAAACCCCAAAGTAATAGGGACACACAAGCAACAAAAATGAGGTGGAAGAGCCCATGCAGAGTTTTATAACATAGCTTGACTACTTACAGGGTTTTTTTTAAGAAAAAAATTATGCCGCCATTCCATGGAACTTGCCTGAAGCAGCTTTTAAAAACGAAATTAAAAACCCCAAAACATTAAGCGATATTAATTAAAATCCAGAGCTAAAAACCTTCCCCAACATAAAGACCTAGACCATGAAAACAGACCACTAACAGCTTAAAATAACAGTTTCCAGATTAAAATAGTATTAAAAGATCAACCCCTTAATTAAAATCTTGGGTGAGCAAAAATAATTGGCTTGGCACCTGAAAGAAAACAACGTAGGCTGCAGGCAAGACTCAAGGGGAAGGCCACTCCATAAGTTAGGGGCTGCTACTGGAAAGGCCAACTTCTTCTTGCCAACCACCTCACCTCTGAAGGCGGGGGCACAGAAGGCAGGTCTTGCGAGATAGGTCTTGACTGGTGGGCTGAACAATATGAGAAGAGGCTGTCCTTCAAGTATCCTGGCCCCAAGCCTTTTAGGGTATTATGTACTAGACTTGAGGCAGCTATTTTCCAAAGTGATTTGTTTATTCAGCTCAGAACACAGCAACAAACATACAGAACGTCCCAACTATATACAATTTGAACCAAGGAAAACCACACCCCCTTGAACAATAATATCCAATCTATAACGACTGCTTGGAGCCAATAGGAATTGCTCCCACCGAATGTCAACTACTGTCCTGATTGGTCTGTCTCCTGACACCGACCAATCCTATTGCAGATTTCAGGATACCAAGAGTCAATGGAGCTTGTGGCTGAAGCGCAGGCATTCTGCACTTACAAGTAACACAATACACAACATAGGGTTTTAAGGGTAAGAACCAGCACTTTGAACTGTGCCCAGAAACAATTGGGAGCCTCAGCCCGGGGTTGATACAAACCCTGTATTCCAATCCTGATAATAGCCTGGCTGCTGCATTTTGGATGAGCTGAAGTTTCTGGGCCGTTTCCAAAGGCAGCCCCATGCAAAGCGCATCACATATTCCAGTCATCGTGTGGCTATGATGAAGGCTGTGCTGTATTTGTGCACTGATTTATTCTGAATTGCATGCTGCTTCAAAAGCCAGGGAAATGGTGGCTGTTTTGTATATGCAGAACCTGAATAGGCCTTCAGTATGCTGCCCATAGTTCAAAATATATTTCAGCATTTGTAGCATGTAAAATGGCAGGCTGTGCTCCACTGGCCCACCTTAGTGTTCATGCACTTGTATCTATCTGCATGGGCACTAGAGACAAGATATCTCCACTCAACCGGGAGCCAGTTTGGTATGGGAACCAGATTGGTGTAGTGGCTAGGAGCGCAGACTCTGATCTGGAAGAAGTGGATTTGAGTCCCCACTCCTCCACATGCAGCTGCTGGTGTGACCTTGGGTCAGTTACAAGTTCTCTCAGAGCTGTTTTCTCAAGAGCAGCTCTTGAAAGAGCTCTCTCAGCCCCACCTACCTCACAGGGTGTCTGTTGTGGAGAGGGAAAGGGAAAGGAGATTGTAAACCACTCTGAGACTCCTTCAGGTAGTGAAAGGCCAGGTATATATCCAATCTCCTCTTCTCCTCCTCCTCCTCCTCAAAGGTTTAACCTCTGGAGAAGCCTTGTTCACATGTTACAGTGAACACATGTACAATCCTGTCTTTATTTCACCTTTCTGCCTTTACAAATGCCACCAGGGTGGCTAATGATCCAAAAACAGACATGACAAGATCACTTTGGAACTAGTAGTGATACATTTGGTGTAGTGGTTCAGTACGCAGACTCTAATCTGGGACAACTGGGTTTGATTCCCTACTTCTCCACTTGCAGCTGCTGGATGACCTTGGGCGAGCTATAGTTCTATCAGAGATGTTCTTGAAAAAGAGCAGTCTCTGTCAGAGCTCTCTGAGCTCCACCTACCTCACAGGGTGTCTGTTGTGGAGAGGGGAATGGAAAGGAGTTTGTAAGCCGCTCTGCAACTCCGAGTGAAGGGCGGGGTATAAATCCAATCT
>NW_015161461.1:176845-178294 GCF_001447785.1 Gekko japonicus | reverse complement strand
TTCTTCTTCTTCTTCTTCTTCTTCTTCTTCTTCTTCTTCTTCTTCTTCTTCTTCTTCTTCTTCTTCTTCTTCTTCTTCTTCTTCTTCTTCTTCTGTGTGTTACATTGTAACTCTGGCTTGGAGCTTTTGACTTTGTATTAAATACTTTTGGAGTTGCTATAAGAAAACTTTGATAACTGAATATATGTACACTCGTTTGCTATTTCCAAATATTTATTTAAAGGCATTGATATAAGACTTAATTGCATTTGCAGTATTCGTTTGTTTTTGATAACTGTCACACTGTGTTTCCCCATTGTTTTGTCTACTGTTAAGAGAATGGCAGTGGTGTATAACGAAAGTGATTTGTTTATTTATTTAAAACATTGTGAAACCGCCTTTCCACCCAATCCACAAGGTGGCAAACATAAAAACATTGAAAAATATAAACAATTAAAAATACAGGTAAAATAATAAAGTTCAATCAGGGCTCTTTTTGTAGAAAAAGCCCAGCAGGAACTCATTAGCATAATAGGTCACACCCGACAGGAGAAACTCATTAGCCTATTAGGCCGCACCCCTGACAGCACAGCTCATTAGCACATTAGGCCACATCCCCATGTTATCAGAAGTCTGGTCATCCAGCCACACCCACCTTTCGCTTCTTATTCTGTTTACCTTGTCTGTTGTCAAAACCCAGGGCTTTTTTGGTAGCAGGAACTCCTTTGCATGTTAGGCCACACACCCCTATTGTAGCCAATCCTAATGAGTTCCTGCTGTTGGGTGTGGCCTATTATGCTAATGAGTTCCTGCCAGGCATGGCCAACTCGGGAGCCAGCCGGAACTCGGTTCCTGTGCGTTCCTGCCCCAAAATAGCCCTGATTTCAATTAAAAACACATCAGACAACACTAGAAGGAGGTCCAGTAATCCTTATTGGGGCTATGCTAAACAAAACAACAAATCTGCACCTGCTAGAGAAAAACACCAATAGAGGGAGACAGGTGAATCTCCCAGGTGAGGGGGTTCCAAGGTTTTGGTGCCGTGAAGAGAAGGCTCCTTCTCTGGTCTCCACCCGTCTAGCCTTAGACGATGGGGGCAACCAAAGCAGGGCCTTCAGGGATGACCAGAGTGAGAGGATACGTTTGTATGGGAGAAGGGAGGCAGTCTTTAAGGTGTGTTGATCCCAAGCCATACTGGGCTTTAAATTTTTGGCCCCGGCCCCTGCCTGGTGCAGTGAGCTACCTTATGCGATCAGGGCCCAGCAGGACCTATTACAGTTCCTCAGGGCCCACAAGATGGAGTTCTTCCGCCAGGGCTTTAGTTGAGGCAGCAGGCATCCATTTTGATTAGGCCTAGGCTTGCCACGTCCCCCTGGGGGCGGGGAAAACCCCGCCACCGGCGGATCGGGTCCCGGGGGGACCCCACCCCCAAAGTACGTGACGTGCATGTCACCCGGAAGCAGAGGTCAT